>NC_136268.1:130386705-130444205 GCF_964187855.1 Myxine glutinosa
CTGGTTGGTCGGAGCGATGAAGAGAAGGACAAGTTCTGGTGTGCGATAGAGAAGCTGATGGAAAACGTGAAAGAGGAGGAAGTTGTTGTGGTAGGAGGAGACCTAAATGGACATGTGGGAAGGAGTATGGATGGTTTTGAGGGAGTTCATGGGGGTTACAGATATGGTGTGAGAAATGGAGAAGGTGAAAAGATTTTGGAGTTTGCTGATGGAGCTGGTTTGTTGATTTGTAATACTCAGTTCCAGAAAGAGGATAATAAGCTTGTTACAATGTTACATACACGTCAGGTGGGTCGACGACAACCGTTGACTACCTGCTGGTGCATAGGCGAGATAGGGGGCACCTCAGGGACACAAAGGTGATCCCGGGGGAGGAGGCTGTTTCACAGCACCACTTGGTTGTCTGCGACATAAGGGTGAAAGGTGCGAGGAGAGCTCGGCGGGTGAAGTACCAACCGAGAATGAAGGTGTGGAGGTTGAAATAGGTGACAGTGAGGGAGGCATTAAAAGAGAGGCTGAGTAGGGTAGAAGATGATGTGGTTGAGCTTGAACGTGGTTGGATGTCAATGAAAGATAGTCTGTTGGGAGCCGTTGGTGAGGTATGTGGATGGACAAAAGGACCACTGAGGCACTCGGAAACATGGTGGTGGGATGATGAAGTTGGAAAGAAGATTGACGTGAAGAGGAACAAGTTCAAGGAGTGGCAGAAGGCGAAGGACGAAGGACGAAGGACGGGAACAGTGGTGAGTTTGAGGTGAAGGTGGGAGTGCATCAGGGGTTGGTACTAAGTCCACTACTATTTGTAGCTGTGATGGAGGTGCTGGCTCAGAACGTAAAGGAGGGTTTACCGTGGGATTTGTTGTATGCAGATGATCTGGTGTTGATTGCAGAAAGTAAGGATGGACTGAAGGAGAAGAAGAACAAGTGGAAGGAATGTATGGAGACAAAAGGTCTGAAGGTGAATATCAGAAAGACGAAGGTGATGGCAAGTGGTAAAGCATGTGGTGAGGTGGAAAGAACTGAGAAGTGGCCGTGTGCTGTGTGCAGGAAGGGTGTCGGAGTGAATTCCATTCAATGTACAATGTGCGCTGAGTGGGTTCATCAAAAATTTAGTGGTTTAAGAGGGTCATTAACCAGTATGGCAGATACATTCAAGTGTAAGGTGTGCACAGAGGGAGCTGCAGATGGAGGAAATGTTGAGTTGGATTTTGAGATGGCGTGAAGCTGGAAGGTGTGAAAACATTTTGTTATCTAGGAGACATGCTGAATGGAGAAGGTGGATCAGACTCGGCAACGGTTGCTAGAGTGAGATGTTCACGGAAGAAGTTTCGGGAACTGAGTGGCGTGCTGACCAGGAGGGGAGTGTCATTGATGCTGAAGGGAAAGGTGTATGCTGCATGTGTGAGAAGTGTTATGATTTATGGGAGTGAGACATGGGTAATGAACGTAGAGCAGCAACGAAGGCTGAAAAGGGTGGAAATGCGAATGGTTCGGTGGATGTGTGGGGTATCATTGAGAGAGAGGAAGACAAGTGATGAATTGCGAAAGATGATGGGAATAGAGCCTGTGATGGAGGCTGTGAAGAGAAACAGGTTGAGAAGGTTTGGTCATTTGTTGAGGAAGGATGAAAGTGACTGGTTGAGAAGAGTGATGGAAATGAATGTAGAAAGAAGTAGAGGATGGGGAAGACCGAGAAAGACTTGGCTAAAGATGGTCGAAGAAGAAATGCGGGCAAGGGGGTTAACAAGGGGAGATGCAGAAAATAGGGCAAAATGGAGAAGATTGTCATGGGGACCGCAAGGCTAACCCCCGCTCTAGCATGGAAAATGGCCTTAAAATGCCTGTTGTTGTTGTTGTATATACAGTCACGTGAAAAAGTAAGTACACCCCGTGTAAAGTTTTGACTTTTTCAACATATTTCAACATACAGCTATTTGATCTTCATTTCAACAATATTGATAGATAAAGGTGATATAATATAACAAATATCATGAAACATTTACATTTTGTAGCCCATTGTATAATTTAAATAAACATATATGCAAATTTCACATGTGGAAAAAGTAAGTACACCCTTGGCTCGAATAGGTGGTATTGCCCCCTTTGGCAGAAACAACCTCAAGTAGGCGATTCTTATAACTGTCTACCTGTCTCTGACATCGACTGGGAGAAATTTTTGCCCATTCCTCCATGCAGATTTCTTTCAGCTGTGCGATGTTTGTGTGGTTTCTTGCATGCACAGCTCGTTTCAAATCCCTCCACAACATTTCAATGAGATTTAGATCCGGGCTTTGACTTTGCCATTCCAGAACCCTCCATTTCTTTCTTTCCAGCCATTCCTTGGTGGATTTACTGGTATGTTTAGGGTCATTGTCATGTTGCAAGGTCCACCTTCGGTTGAGCTTCAACTTTCCGACAGATGGCCTCACATTATCCTCAAGCACCCTCTGGTACAATGAAGAATTCATAGTGGATTCTATGATGGAGAGCTGTCCAGGCCCTGATGCAGCATAGCTGCCCCAAACCATAATATTCCCACCAACATGCTTTACAGTTGGTATCAGGTTCTTGTGGTCAAATGCTGTCTTTGGTTTTCGCCAAACATGTCTTCTGGTACTGTGGCCAAATAGCTCTACCTTTGACTCATCTGTCCAGAGCACATTGTTCCAGGAGTGCTGGTCTTTGCCTCGGTGTTCATTGGCAAACTTTAGTCTTGCCCTGATGTTCTTTCTGGACAGCAAAGGTTTCCTCCTGGCACACCTCCCATGTAGATCAAATTTGTGCTGCCTCTTTCTAATGGTAGACTCGTGCACTTTGACATCAACTGTGGCAAGAGCTACCTGTAGGTCCTGTGATGACATTCTGGGGTTCTTAGAGATTTCTTTCAGCATCTTGTGGTCTGCTCTCGGGCTGAACTTGCTGGGGCGGCCTGGCGTGAACAAGTTGGCAGTTGTTTGGAATCTGCTCCATTTGTAGATGATCTTCCGGACAGTCGAAGGATTGATTTCAAATTGTTTGGAGATCTTTTTAAATCCCTTCCCAGACTCATAGGCATCTATAACCTTCTTTCTGAATGCATCAGAGAGCTCTTTTGATCTAGGCATGGTGACGCCGCACACTTCAACAACAATGAGCAAACCAAACTCAATGTCTGAGGTTTAAATAAGACAGGTTCCTCCAAGATCCTCTCTAACGATGTTCTAATCATTTGCACCTGAGCTGGTGCACCTGATTCTAATTTTAGGTATTTGAAGTAGTGATAAATGTAGGGGTGTACTTACTTTTTCCACATGCGAAATTTGCATTTATATTTATTTAAATTATACAATGGGCTACAAAATGTAAATGTTTCATGATATTTGTTATTTTATATCACCTTTATCTATCAATATTGTTGAAATGAATATCAAATAGCTGTATGTTGAAATATGTTGAAAAAGTCAAAACTTTACATGGGGTGTACTTACTTTTTCACATGACTGTATGTATAAATATATTTTTAAAATTTTTTTTTATTTTAAGAATCGCTCTACAGTGCCTCTACAGTGCCTCGGCCTTCTTAGCAATGTGAAAAGCAATTTTGAATGATCCCAGACACCATTCCTTAGTGGGTGTGGGGAAGTGTTTTAGGGCTCTCCAAAAAATAGAAAAACAAAGTTTGATTTCTTCAAAATGCCAACAGGATTAGAACAGCAACGGGAAACGCTGGTTACCCCTGCTGGTGCATTATATATTACCAGAAGTAATGGGACAGTCGAGTAATGGGTGGCAAGATCCCCCCCGACCCCCACCATCACAACAACCCCTGTATAACCTCATCAATCCCTGTATAACCTCACAGGTTCTGGTTACATGTTCAGTTTACCGAATGTCCACACCAGAGGTCTCTCTGGCTGATGATATCACAATTTCAAACGAAAAATGTTCATTATACTCAACAAAAGGACCAATTGGGAGGAAGTTCATTACTGGAGGCTGAGGGATCTTTCCCACTTCACGCAAAGCAAATATGAAGGTTTACTGATTCACACAACTGTTTATTCAATCTCAAATAGGGTGGTTGATTCACCTTTTGAAACAAGCACAGCTCAGATTATGTCGCTAACACTTCCATAACATATACTGGTAGATAGTGGGGCGGCTTAGACCAAATATTCAAAAGAATTGTGCATTTTGTGATACAAGCACCAAATTTGGCACAAATGTACATTAATATGTTGCGAACATTTTCAGATATTGGGCCACTTGAAATTCCGTAATTTTTGTTTTCAAATTTTTTCAAATTTCGTAATTTCAAATTTTTTGGGTGACACCGTCACAATTTCGGTCTTCGAGGCCGGCCGATAGGCAAAGTGTGACCGGAAGGGACGAGGTTCTCCTGACCACGTGGCCCTCGATCTGGGAAGCGAGAGGCGTTCCATTAGTGGACGCGCCCCTCACGCCCGACTTTTGGGCGGCCCCGGCAGGCCGTTTGTTTTGACGTTCCGTGACAGGCCCCGCACCCCCACCTCCGGGCCGACCGGAAGCTTGTGCTGAGTACATCATACCTGAACAACTCAGTGAGGCAGAACACAGCAGTGCACACCAGGGTGACCCCTTCAGTGCATAAACCAATTAACCTGTCCACTGCAGGGCATATAGAAATGAAGTTATTTTCTGCATATAATAATAATATAAGTTCAGTTCTATATAACAATTTCTGTTATCACCACTACCACTACAACTACCACTACTACAAGCTTTGTCTGGAATTTTGTGGACTAACAGACAAACAGACATACAGACAAGCTGGGATCAAAACATTACCTCCTTCCACCATTGAGTGTAGAGGTAAACATCATGGAAATTATATCATGCCCTAGATTTAATTCATGCTTACCCGTGTATTTGCTTCACTGGTTCACAAGGTCTTTTGCATACATGTAATTCAGACTCTCGTCTTCATTGCTGACCACACAATGTTCGCAACATATTAATGTACATTTGTGCCAAATTTGGTGCTTGTATCACAAAATGCACAATTCTTTTGAATATTTGGGCTAAGCCGCCCCACTATATCGGCCGGCCTCGAAGACCGAAATTGTGACGGTGTCACCCGAAAAATTTGAAATTACGAAATTTGAAAAAATTTGAAAAAAAAAATTACGGAATTTCAAGTGGCCCAATATCTGAAAATGTTCGCAACATATTAATGTACATTTGTGCCAAATTTTGTGCTTGTATCACAAAATGCACAACAGGTTTGCTATGCTGCTACACTAAGATAGCAGATGAAATATTGTGCCATTCGTCCTTTCGAGGAAGTGAAAGCTCAGAGGTGGATTGTACTCTGGAGATTCTGGTCCTCCGGTTACATTTGAAGACATCCCAGAGTGGTTTGATTGGTTTCAAGCCCGGGTCTGGGCTGGCATAGCAGATTCTCAATGATGTTGTCCTGGAATCAATTCCTCACAAACGCCGAAATATGACAAGATGCTTGATCATGTTGGTCGATGTGGTTTTTATCATTGCATCAAACTCAGTGGGAATGTCGTTGTTGTTGTTATAAAATGTTACAATTTAATAACTACAGTACTACTCCTACTACTACCATTGCAGTTATTGCCTTCTGTGGGACCTGAGGGAGAAAGTTTATGGCCCATAATCGGGTGGCCAGGCCTTATGTTTAACTGATGGTAGCAGGAAGTTGTAATTTGTTTATGGTGCTGGTGATAACTTGCTGACATTTCACTAAAGACCGCTGGAACTTTAACATCCAGCAAATGATGCTAGCAGATGGGACCCCTAGCTTCACGTCTCTCCATCCCTCCGGAGGAGGTCAACTTTTTCACGACATCCTCTTGAGGGATAGAGGGAGGTTAAACTCGAGGTGTCATCCACACTTCATGCGAAACGTCTTTTTGGTTGATGTAGAATAAGTACGCTTAGCAAAACGAATACATTCGAAGAATAGTTACTGCATATAATAGTTATCTAGTTCCGTAAGGCCTGTTTGACTTCGGTAACATTCATGATCAGATTTCTCCAAACATTCCGATCCTGCACTGCTTCCCAAAGCACTGGCAGGGACAAAGCACTCTTCCGCTTCTTCCCTAAAACCACCGAGCATCTCCAAACTGTCTTCTTTCCTCTCTTTGACTCTCCAAACTTTTTTCCTTTCAAACATTTTTCTTTGATTTGTCTTTTTCTTTGTTTGAAAGCTCTTTGACTTCTCCAAACTTTTGTTTTCTGCACTCATGCTGTGTCCAAAGTATGACAGTTGCTGCTTTATCATCAGCGCTTCCAATGTACATGGTGGTCTAATTTCGTCAAGCACTGATTTGTTTGTTACCTCCTCCACCAAAAGTGGATGGAGGTTATGTTTTAAATTGTGGATGGTTTCGGAGGAAATTTGGTGGAGAGGTTGCGTATGTGGCAAGGATTAAATGATTGCATTTTGGTGAAGATTCGGATCTGGATCTGGATCCCAGCATTGTTAAAGTGATGCTTCACCATTGAGTGGCAGGGCTAAAACCGATGTATCTCAAAAACTTATGGGCGAATTCAGGAACTTGGTATCCAGGTTGGGTGAGGGATGAGGACAAATCAATTCCATTTTGGCAAAGATCCGAATCCGGATCCGGATACGAGAATTTTATTTATTTATTTCCAAGTGACTCTTTACCATTGAGAGATGGGACCAAAAACTATATACAGCACAATCATTTAAAAAGTTATGGACGTATTATGACAAAACTAGGTGTATGAGTTGGTTTGGCGACATAAACAAGGTGATTCGATTATAGGATCCGGATCCAGATCCATGGGATACAAAACGTAAAATGTACAGCCGGTTTTGTCTTCCAGTCCATGGAATTTTAACATTTGTCTCCAAGAATCCATTTCTAAACTGTCAATCTTCTTCCTTTCTTTCTTTTTAACTGCACATGACTCTCATCCAGGCATAGCAACTAGAAATACCAGTGGCTACCTATTATTAGTCAAATTAGTTTAAGCAGTTTAAATGAAGAGACAAAGAAAAAGTTCGATTTAAACTAGAAAGCATCTGAAAATTCAACGCCCGTCGGCATCCGTTTGTAATCAGGCGTCTCTTTCTTCTTCCGTATGTTCAAAATAACGAAAACAGATTAAAAAACTAGATGGTATTCATGGAATACTTACCCTGCACAGTCAACTTGGTGTGAGCCAACTCTTCTATTTTTGAACGTTTCTTTTTTTTTATCCAATATGGCTGCCGGACCACGTGAGCGATGACATCATAAATTTACATTCTCTAAGTAATTGTTGCATAGATCATGCTCAATAAATTTCAAACTGATCAGATTAAGCATTGTCCCTGTCGAATTATGACGTCATAATTATGGCACCAATGACGTCATTGTTAACAACACCTATTCCCCATATTGAGTTCATTACAATGAGCCACGTTTCAATTCTTAAAATGCTGACACAGCACACACTTTACTTTACCGAAATGCAGAAACAAATGTTATATTTACGTCAAAAATCGTCGGAATTTCGCCAAATCTGTTTTGGTCGTGTGTTAATATACCTCAGCGATTGACAAATCTGAAATCAGAATTTTATTTGAGGTCAAAATGACCCCGTGAGGTCGCTCCGTACTTTGCCTGCTCGTGATGTGCAGTGTGATGAATTCCATGCCCACTATAGTAGACTTCTTCTTCACGCAATAACAACTTCTACCTTCCAGACCGTACATCCAATCATCTTGAAAATTTTTACACACGTGTTACACTTCATTACCTCTACTATAATGTAAAGTTTCACGTCGATCAATGAAGCGGTTCAAGAGTTATAAAATGTTTCATATTTTCGTTTAATTATTTATATCTGCCAAACCACGTGATCGATCACAAATTCCAAAAGGCCATTTTAGTAGACTGATATGCTGAACATATCTGTGGAGTTTCTCCTCGATAGGATCAAAAATGAGGGAGGAGATAGGTTTTAAAAGTTTATGCTTAAAAACGTCATAACTCCAAAACAATATGACGCATGACGTCATGCTCGCTGACTTTTTTGTTCGTGGTGGGTATGCAACTCTGCCTGCAAAGTTTTGCCTCGATCTGTTCAGTCGTTTAGGAGAAAATTGGATTTCAGTGGTTTTTCAAGCTTTTCACTCAAAACAATATGGCATCCGAACCTCGTGACCTACGACGTCATTATAATTTTATTTCTGCATCAATTTATACCGAGAAGATGCTCAAGAAATTTCATCCTGATTCGGGAAAAGTTTTTTACTTCTCGAATTATGAAGTCATAACGGCGGAACCTATGACGTCATCATTCACATATGTTATTCCGCATGGAGAGTTCTTTGCAATGAAACCTGTCAATTATTTCTGTGCAGCGGTTTTTGAGATATAGAGGTGCAATTCTTTTGGTTTTTCCCAGATGGCGCCCATACCACGTGACCTGTGACGTCATAATATTCACTAAAATATTCTGCAGGAGGAGGCCCTCCTATGGTGAAAATTTCATGTTGATCGGACCAACGGTTGTCGAGAAAATGATTTTTTTTAAATGCAGACACGCACGTACGTACGGACGTACGTACGTACCCGAATGCTTAACGCTGCCTTTCGCTTCGCGAGCGCAGGGTAACTAGAACTGCACCCAGTAAAGAGCATACCTCTGCCTGGTTGGCCATATCACTCAATGGTGAAGAATCACTTAAAAAATTTATACTAGCTGGATGTGGATCCGAATCTTCACCAAAATCGAATCGATTCTTCCTCGTCACATACACAACCTTTCCAACAAGTTTCGTCCAAATCCATCCATAACCTTTTGAGATATCCTGCTATGTATCGTTTTTGGCCCAATCTCCCAATGGTGAAGAATCACTTAAAATTTAAATAATTCCCATATCCGAAACCTTATTCAGATCTTCACCAAAATCGAAATGAATCGTCCTTGTCAGACACTCAACCGGTCCATCAAGATTCGTCCAAATCCGTCCACAACTTTTTGAGATATCCTGCTATATATCGTGTTTGGCCTTATCTTCCAATGTGAAGAATCACTTATTCCCGGATTATAGTAGCCGGATCCGAATCCGGATATTCACCAAAATCTAATCATCTCGTCCTTGTGACATACGCTACATCTCTGCCAAATTTCGTTCGAATCCATCCACAACCTTTTGAGATATTCTGTTCACAAACAAACAAACAAACAGACAGGGGTGAAAATATAACCTCCATCCACCTTTGGTGGCAGAGGTAAAACTACTAAATGAAAATTGATGATTTAATGCAACCTTGACCTTTGAGCTTCAGACCTAAAAAATAATCAGCTTCAAGCTTTTGATTGGTGAACCAATTATGTGACCCAATATGAAAATTCATAAAATTTCAGGTCAATTCGGTGAAAATTGGTGATTTTACACAACCATGACCTTTGACCTTTTGTCTATAAAAACAATGAGCTTCTATTTTTTGACTGGTGAACCAATTCAGTCACACAATATGCAAATTCTTAAAATTCCAGGTCAATTGAATGAAAATTGTCGATTTTATGTGATGCTGACCTTGAACCTTTTGGCCACATCATTAATTTGTCTTCTCCGTATTATCATAATAAAGCTTTGTTGAAAATTTGATGACAAAACCCAAATGATAAATTGAAATTTCAGGCCAATTGGATGAAAATTGATGATTTAGGCGATGCTGACTTTTAACCTTTTGACCTTCAGACAAAATTATTAATCTCCCTTCTCCGTATTATGATAATACAGCTCTGGTGAAAATTTGGTGATAAATCTCAAATGGTAAACACAGACAGACAAGACAGACACACACAGACAGACACACAGAAGTGATTGCAAAACCCCGTCTCCTGCTGCACAGCGGACGGACTAAAATTTCAGATATTTAGACATGACCATGTTAAGATTGTATTAGTTTGACATGTGGTTTTCAAATTATTCAAATGCACCAATGAGCCGGAACATTTCAGCACACGTAAGGATAAATAAAAAAAAACAGCCATTAAAGACGAACTAATTATTATTGACGTGAAGTGATGTAACATGAAAATTAATGTAATTTGCAGAAGTGCGGTTTGTAAAGAAAGTGATAAAATAAATCTCTGATGGAATATACAGCTTGATGATCCCAGGGGTCGAAACCAGAGCAGGTAAAGAAGAGGCCGAAGGCAAAAAATAAACAGGTGGCTCATGTCATATTATTCCTGGAAAGAAAGTAAACATTTTGTTGGCATCGCTTCACTGATATCTTCATAAGAGGCAGGAAGGCGATGATTTGCAGCGTTCTTGTGCCAGAGAGGGAAAGAATCGAAAGTCACATCCGAAAGTGCTATTAACGTTCAGGTAAATATGGGGATGTTCGAAAGGTTCTGTGAAAGAGGAACCCACGATAGTCGAAACATGTAAACTTAAATTTTTAATATGCAGGTCTTAGCGTTACTTGGCGCACTCCGCGCGCCTCACCACAAGTCGTTTCAGAGGGATAGGCATCTTTGACCATGTCTGCTTTCTCAGGAAGTGAGGGATGGTGGAAATGGTGGGTGGGGGGGCTAGTGGTGGTGATGGTGGATTGGCTATCGTGGGGGGATGTGGGGGAATGGTGGATGGGGGGTGGGGTGGATGGTGATAGGGGGGGGGGGGGATGGGGTGGATGGTGATTGGGGGGGGGGGCGGGATGGTGTGGGAGAGTGGCTAAAATTGGGACTTCAGGGACTTTTGGGTCTTTTGGGCCTTTGGGGTATTTTGAGTCTTTGGGGTCTTTTGGTTCCTCTAGGTCTTTAAGGGTCTTTAGGGTATTTTGGTTATTTGGTGTATTTAAGGATCTTTTGGGTCTTCAGGGTCTTTGGCGTTATCAGGGTGTTTTGGGTCTTCAGGGTGTTTTGGGGTCTTCAGGGTGTTTTGGGGTCTTCAGGGTGTTTTGGGGTCTTCAGGGTGTTTTGCGTCTGTGGGGTATTTTGGGTCTTCAGGGTATTTTGGGTCTTCAGGGTAATTTGGGTCCTTTGGGTCTTCGTGGTATTTTGAATCTTTGCAATCTTAAAGGGTATTTTGCTCTTCAGGGGTCTTGGTGGTCTTAATGGTCTTGGGGGACCTAAAGGGTCGTCAAAAGTCTGAGGGGTCTCAACAGTCTAAAGAGTCAAAAGGTATAATCCAACAGTACGTAATGAAGAGTTCACGGACTGTTTTGGGTGTTAATATTATTTGAAGAAGAAGAAGACGTTTTGTTTACAAACAAACAAACATACAAACATCACCATATACGTTTGCTCTGTTATAATAAGATATACAGGGACTTGCAGGATGGAGAAGAGAACTTGGAGTCTAGAGGCTGCGCTGTCTAGCCTGCGTTTGAATGCCAACACAGCTATAAACTGCCATCCTGGTGCTTCACATGCATGGCGAGGCATTGATGTCTGTACCATCCACCTGAGAGGATGCCAACCCGGGGGTGCCCAAGAAGCACTGTGACAGACCCGGCACTCTAGGAAAGAGTGCAGTACATTTGACTGATTGAACTATACACAATGAGTGAAGAAATATATATTTTCTGAACCAACTATCTATAATATGTTGGAAAACAAATTGCCATATTATAAAAGCAATAGATTTGAATACCATTTAGGTGCTGTATAATTGTTTGGCAGTGGAGTGAATTAGATGCAATTTGAAAAACAAATATTATATATATATATATATATATATATATACAGCGGGCCTACTTTATTATAAAGCTTTCAATTATATGATAAGACTTCAAAGGATGCAAACTTGCCGAGTTATTTTTTTCTTTTCCAACTACCCAAAACCAACATCCGTGTTTACCTTTGTTCTTGATGAGGCAAACAGGAGAATGCTTAGCTTCACGCCTGTCAAACATGGAAAGATCTATGTCACGCAACCACGCACTGATCTATGTCACGCAACCACGCACCGCACTCCACAAACACAAGATTCAAGGCTCAACTCGCAACACACAAATTGTCGAGGTCCAACGCTCATGCTGCACAACAATGGTTATCCGCATGTTCACACTGCTAATGCCTCGTTGGTGCAGAGTAAAACTAGATCGGCACTCAGTATAGAGTGAACAAACCTGGTTTGAACAAACCATCCAACGTTTGAACAAAGAGTGAACCAACCAACCTCTGCCTGGTTGGCCATGTCACTCAATGGTGAAGAATCACTGTAAAAATTCCACGAGCTGGATCCGGATCTTCACCAAAATCGAATCGATTCTCCCTTGTCAGACACCCAACCTGTACACAAAGTTTCGTCCAAATCCATCCATAACTTTTTGAGATATCCTGCTATGTATCGGTTTTGGCCCCAGCTCCCATTGGTGAAGAATTACTTTAAAACTGAAATAATTCTCATATCCGAATCCATATTCAGATCTTCATCAAAATCGAATCGATTCTTCCTTGTCACACACAACCTTACCAACAAGTTTTGTCCAAATCCATCCATAACTTTTTGAGATATCCTGCTATGTATCGGTTTTGGCCCCATCTCCCAATGGTGAACAATTCCTTTAAAAATTAAACAATTCTCTTATCCGAATCCATATACAGATCTTCACCAAAATCGAATCGATTCTTCCTTGTCACACACACAACCTTTCCAACAAGTTTTGTCCAAATCCATCCATAACTTTTTGAGATATCCTGCTATGTATCATTTTTGGCCTCATCTCCCAATGGTGAAAAATCACTTAAAATTAAATAATCCTCATATCCGAATCCATATTCAGATCTTCACCAAAATCGAATCGATTCTTCCTTGTCACACACACAACCTATCCAACAAGTTTTGTCCAAATCCATCCATAACTTTTTGAGATATCCTGCTATGTATCATTTTTGGCCTCATCTCCCAATGGTGAAAAATCACTTAAAATTAAATAATCCTCATATCCGAATCCATATTCAGATCTTCACCAAAATCGAATCGATTCTTCCTTGTCACACACAACCTTTCGAACAAGTTTTGTCCAAATCCATCCATAATTTTTTGAGATATCCTGCTATGTATCGTTTTTGGCCTCATCTCCCAAATAGTGAAAAATCACTTAAAATTAAATAATCCTCATATCCGAATCCATATTCAGATCTTCACCAAAATCGAATCGATTCTTCCTTGTCACACACAACCTTTCCAACAAGTTTTGTCCAAATCCATCCATAACTTTTTGAGATATCCTGCTATTTATCGTGTTTGGCCTCATCTCCCAAATAGTGAAAAATCACTTAAAATTAAATAATCCTCATATCCGAATCCATATTCAGATCTTCACCAAAATCGAATCGATTCTTCCTTGTCACACACAACCTTTCCAACAAGTTTTGTCCAAATCCATCCATAATTTTTTGAGATATCCTGCTATGTATCGTTTTTGGCCCCATCTCCCAATGGTGAAAAATCACTTAAAATTAAATAATCCTCATATCCGAATCCATATTCAGATCTTCACCAAAATCGAATCGATTCTTCCTTGTCACACACAACCTTTCCAACAAGTTTTGTCCAAATCCATCCATAACTTTTTGAGATATCCTGCTATTTATCGTGTTTGGCCTCATCTCCCAATGGTGAAAAATCACTTAAAATTAAATAATCCTCATATCCGAATCCATATTCAGATCTTCACCAAAATCGAATCGATTCTTCCTTGTCACACACACAACCTTTCCAACAAGTTTTGTCCAAATCCATCCATAACTTTTTGAGATATCCTGCTATGTATCGGTTTTGGCCCCATCTCCCAATGGTGAACAATTCCTTTAAAAATTAAACAATTCTCTTATCCGTATCCATATTCAGATCTTCACCAAAATCGAATCGATTCTTCCTTGTCACACACAACCTTTCCAACAAGTTTTGTCCAAATCCATCCATAACTTTTTGAGATATCCTGCTATGTATCGGTTTTGGCCCCATCTCCCAATGGTGAACAATTCCTTTAAAAATTAAACAATTCTCTTATCCGAATCCATATTCAGATCTTCACCAAAATCGAATCGATTCTTCCTTGTCACACACAACCTTTCCAACAAGTTTTGTCCAAATCCATCCATAACTTTTTGAGATATCCTGCTATGTATCATTTTTGGCCCCATCTCCCAATGGTGAAAAATCACTTAAAATTAAATAATCCTCAGATCCGAATCCATATTGAGATCATCAAAATCGAATCTATTTGTCCATGTCAGACACCCAACCGGTCCACCAAGTTTCGTCCAACTCCGTCCACAACTTTTTGAGATATCCTGCGATGTACAGTTTTTGGCCCAATCTCCCAATGGTGAACAATTCCTTTAAAAATTAAACAATTCTCTTATCCGAATCCATATTCAGATCTTCACCAAAATCGAATCGATTCTTCCTTGTCACACACATCCTTTCCAACAAGTGTTGTCCAAATCCATCCATAACTTTTTGAGATATCCTGCTATTTAGCGTGTTTGGCCTCATCTCCCAATGGTGAAGAATCACTTAAAATTAAATAATCCTCATATCCGAATCCATATTGAGATCTTCACCAAAATCGAATCTATTTGTCCTTGTTCGACACACAACCTGTCCACCAAGTTTCGTCCAAATCCGTCCACAACTTTTTGAGATATCCTGCTATGTACAGTTTTTGGCCCTTTTTCCCAATGGTGAAAAATCACTTTAAAATTTTCTTAATAGCCGGATCCGAATCCGGATCTTCACCAAAATCTAAACATTTCGTCCTTGTCACACACGCTACACCTCTGCCAAATTTCGTCCGAATCTGTCCACAACATTTCAAGATATTTTGTTCACAAACCTTACAGACAAACAGACAGAGGTGAAAACATAACCTCCATCTACCTTTGGTGTCGGAGTTAACTAGAACGCACTCGGTAGAGCACATACCTCCATCAGGCTGAACAGTTTATGTTTTATATCCCACTGATAGGCCGAATCAGGATTCGTACCTGACCCAAAATCGAATCGGCTTGTTCTTGTCACCTAAACAACTCATTCACCTAGTTGTTTGTTTTTTCCACAAATTTTTGAAACATCCTGCCCTTTTGGCCCCATCTCTCAATGGTGAAGAATCACTTGAAAGGGTTAATGTAATTTTCGTATCCGGATCTTCACCAAAATCGAATCAATTCGTCAATGTCAGACACCCAACCTACCCACCAAGTTCCGTCCGTATCCGGCCATAACCTTTTGAGATATCCTGCTCACAGACAGACAGACAAACAGACTTGGGTGAAAACGTAACCTCCGGCCACCTTTGGTGGTGGAGGTAAACATAACCTCCGTCCACCTTTGGTGGTGGAGGTAAACATAACCTCCGTCCACCTTTGGTGGTGGAGGTAAACATAACCTCCGTCCACCTTTTGTGAAGGAGGTAATTATCATTCGTCCCTCTCCTTGTAATGCTTTGAACACATTGCAAAAAGTATATACCCTTTCACTATCTGCCATTGATTGATTATTGCGTAAAAATAGGAATTTGCTGTCGACATGACGTGTTCTGGTAATGTCGACCCTCACACCCACACCTACCTACCTACCTACAAAGGAGATATTGATCTACACAGGAAGATGGCAGACAAAAGAGGTGCATAATCAAGTTAATAGTAAATACCAGTTCAATTACAATGAACTTCGACACAGAAGGCCCATCAAAGCAGACATTACCTAGTATTGACAATATATGGTTGTTTGGCCTGCTCTATCCTTTAAAATGCCCTGAGTGGCAAGCAAGGAAGCAGCACACAACATTTGAAGTCCTTGGTATGTCTCAGTCGGGGTTTCGAAACTCCGACTTCCCAGAATCAGATCAGACACTCGATCCATTAGGCCACAGAGTCTGGTCGACTTACCTGCCTATCAGGTAGTTGGGTGTTATCAGTTACACAGGCAAACACGAAACATGTGAAAAAGATACATTTTGAAGAATCACCCAATTACTGAATATGAAATTGGAGAATTTAATGCTAGTTTTGGAAACGTGGAAACAATCATTCATTCTGACTTGAAATTCAATATGTTGCAGTGCCAGGTGGTTACCGAAGGACCTCACGTTTGATCAAAAGGAAACTCATGCGGCCATTACAACAGGGCTTCAAGAACACCACCAGGGGAAGAGAGATCATTTGGTGAATGAGATTGTGACACATGACGAGAACTATATACATCGATTCAGGCCAGAAACAAAGCAGTGTAGACATTGTTGGTCCGCACAATGAAAAGGATCGAGAGTTCGGCCATCAGCAGGAAAGCTTATAGAGCAATCCTATTTTGAGACAAGCGACACTCAGGTGACAGCCCAGGTCTGCTGTCTCAGGCCTTGTTTATTGCATGACAATACTCACACTCACACAGAAAATGCGCCCACCACTACTCCAGCAGAGATTGCTTGGGAAGTTATAGAGTCCAGGTCTACATTTGTTACCTTGTGAATTTCATCTCTTTGGACCACTCGGACATCTCAGTGGCATTAACCTTGTGAATGACAAAGACGTAAAAGCACGTGAGCTAACATATTCCCAAACCCATCCCAATGATTTATAGTCAAATGATCTCAAGGCTCTGCCATATTGATGGGACATCGATTCCATTACACTCGCATATTTTCTGGAATACAATGTCCGCATCAACCATGAACAATCAGCCTTATTTTACAAGGGTGGATCAACTTTGACCTGGACATTTGTAACCCTGAAATGTGAAGGCCATGTTTGTAAATTTGAACAGGCCCGATGTTTTTGTTGACTTGATTTTTTTTACAATGACTCACTATTCAAACCTCCTTTCTAATCTCATTAGCTTCCATCTCAATCTTCATCACATGAAACATAAGTACCGTAAAAATGGGGTGAATAGGGACAGCAAGGTGAATAGGGACAGCAAGGTGAATAGGGACACAAACTGAAAAAAAGTTCGGAAACTTTTTTCCATGAAAATTGATAACCATACTGATTTGTTGATATTTGGGTTGAAAGTGTTCTCTTGTTTTTTTAAAAAGCAACTTATAGTCCCTATTAACCCCATATATGGGTTAAATAGGAATAAATAGGATTTTTATGGCTGCCCCTATTAATCCCATATATGGGTTAAATAGGAATAAATAGGATTTTTATGGCTGTCCCTATTCACCCCGTTTTACCTGTGAATAGGGACAGTCACTAATACAAAAAAATGATAATCAAGAAGCAATCCTGAGTTTCCAACTTATTGCTAAATTGATAGCTCAGATGGATGCACATAATACGCACCCATAATATAAACCGCGGTGCCAATGAAAAAAAATATGGGATAAAAAGTTTCTCCAAACTGTCCCTATTTCTTGATTATTATTTTTTTGTATTAGTGACTGTCCCTATTCACCCGTAAAACGGGGTGAATATGGACAGCCATAAAAATCCTATTTATTCCTATTTAACCCATATATGGGGTTAATAGGGACTATAAGTTGCTTTTTAAAAAAACAAAAGAACACTTTCAACCCAAATATCAACAAATCAGTATGGTTATCAATTTTCAGCGAAAAAAGTTTCCGAACTTTTTTTCAGTTTGTGTCAAAGGTTGTCAAAGGTTTTGTGTAAAAAAAGGTTTTTTCAGTTTCAGTTTTCAGTCCTCTTCACCTTGCTGTCCCTATTCACCCCATTTTACGGTATGGCAATTGGTTTCCCAACACTGTATTGGGAAATTCGACCGAATATACTATATTCATTTACTTACATTATTTACCTGTTCACTTATTTACCTGTTCATAAATAAACGTTGACTAATTTTCACCACCCTGGCAATTCAAAGGATTTGTTAAACAAAAATATTGCCACATGTAAACAACTCATGAGATTGGCATATGTGAAAGTGTCTCGTAATGTCTCATTGCCCGATTTGGCACCAAGTGCCCAAAACTTTTGGCCTCACTATCAGCCGTTACCTTTCTTGGGCAGACCACACTACTAAGTTGACCTCCAAACCCACTGAGCATCATCTGTCATGCAAACTCCTTTCCTGGCGCATATGAACTCCTATCCACCGACAACACCTTCGTCCACAGCTTGATTGAGAGCCGCTCTCTCCTCTGGGCTGCCTCATCTGCCTCACACCTCGCTCAGCTTGACGCCGTCGCAGCCAAGGCCTTCAATATCATTGGAATCTCCCATGATAAAGCTGCGTCCATGGGTCTTTCACCATCACATCACAGACAGGCCGGTGGTTTCTCTGTCTTCTAACAGCCTCCTTTTTCCAAGTTTCCTGTTTTTCCTTCCTGAGAGTACACTTTTGTGTCCATTTTCCCCACCACATGTCTCTGCCCCTAGTACACATTCTTCTCCAAATCCCTTATTTCTTCAAATCCCCCTCTAATGTGTCCATCAATCCTGCTGCTCGGGTTTCCCCCTCTCTTTCCGCTGTTATTTTGTTTTCTTACAAATTCTAAGTTATGGCTCCTCCACGAGTCTCAACGTTTATACAAAAAAGTGATACCACTTTCCAACTTCTGTTCGAGCAAAAGCATATTGGGGTATGATTCAATGTTAAATTTGGTCTAGGGGTTGCATCGTTAAAGAAATCCAGCTGTGCCGTTGAAGCAATGCCCCTGTAGATTCGTGCAGCAATTTGCTTTTTGCCTTGGGTACCAATACACAACAGCTGACTCTTTTTGAAAGGCAGCAGAAAATGTTACCAGATTGGACGGTTGATTTAATGTCGCATCTGATGGATGGCGCTGTCAACGATGCAACGCTCTGCCTGTGCAGCGGCATTATGACAACTTGTAGTCAGGCCGGGAATCAAAGCCAGACCAGACAACTCAAAGGTGAAAAGAACCAAGTAAATGGTCTGCCCGAGAGGAATAGAACCACCTTTAGAGGCCATTTTCCCCGCAGAGCAGGGGTTGGCCTTTTTTGGGCACCATGGCCCCTTTTGTGAAGCAATGTTTTACGGCCGGATGCCCTTCCTGCCACCAACCCTGTTAGTCGCCTCTTGCGACACACAGGGAATTACCAGTGAGAACTGGTACTCAATTTGCTGATCTCAGGGGGATGACAGGCTGAGTCAACCCCCCTGGTGTTAATTCAGCGATCGACCAGGATTCGAACCCAGGATCCTAGAATCCCAAGCCAGGACCCTAACCTCTAAGCCACCGTTTCCCAACCGTTTTCTGATCGAGTACCACTTGGAGGTCCCGTACCGTCGCCGCGTACCACCTGGTTCCAGAAAAACTCAATCCGCGTACCACCTGGTTCCAGAAAAACTCAATTCGATAAGATATCAGGCTTATTTCAATTTAATGCGAGGGCTGCATCTGTTTCTTCTCCACCAGCTGGTCGATGCGGGGCATAACTTTGCTCACAGCACATCGGAAATCATGAAATATATCAGAAATCAGAAATAAAAAAATTATCAGGCCAAATCATTTTTTTTAAAGGTTGAGTCGCGAACCACCTGGAAGGCCCTCGCGTACCACTAGTGGTACGCGTACCACAGGTTGCGAACCATTGCTCTAAGCCAACACCAGGCTTCCCGAGAGGAATTGCAAAAAATAATAAAATAAAATTCAAAATCCTGATTGAAGAGGGGATTAAATTTCCTGAAATTCATCGCAGACTTTTCAGCACAATTCACAGAAGATGCGCCATCTTGACAAAGTGTGCACATATGGTGAGCGGTATAAAGTGAGTCGTGACAGTGTGGATGATAATAAACATCCTGGTGCCAGGCAATACTGGGTAAATGCCCACGCCATGGAGGACTGTCGCAAACTAGTGAGAGATCTTGACGAAGAACAGTGCGTTCGCATTAGGAGATCCGTAACCATACTCCATTAACATCTGCATTTCTGAAAAGTGTACGAGAACCATCTTCAAACTGAGTAACTTAAAATGTGAGGATTTTACAATTTTGACCTGGATTTCAGTTTTGTGTAATCGTAACTAAGCTTTCTAGGCATTACAAACACGATAGTTATGTTTATATTGAAAGTATTCTCCAGCTTTGGGCAAACACTTTTCCCAGCAGAGTGGAAGCAATTATGTGAATTTGGTGTATAACTGTTTCAGGTATGTAGGTATTCAGAGTAGGACAACATTGTTAATACTCATTCAAAAACGTAAAACGCCACAAGTTGTTATTAGCCTGTCCCTCATGTAGCCTGGTGTTGGCTTAGCGGTTAGGGTGCCGGCTTGGGATACCTAGGATACCTGGGTTCGTAATCCCGGTTAATCGCTGAATTAACACCGGGGGGGTTGACTATGCCTGTCATCCTTCCAAGGTCGGCAAATTGAGTACCAGCTTGCTGGGATGAATGATCCCGGTGTGTACCCCGGTTTAGAATAGGTACACCGTATCCCTGCTAGAATAGGTACACCGTATCCCTGCGCATCGTAAGAGCGTGACCAAGGGTTGGCGTCAGGAAGGGCATCCGGCCATAAAAACATTGCCTCAAACAGGGAACCATGATTGTCATGGGGCCCACAAGGCTAACCCCTGCTCTAGCGGGGAAAATGGCCTTAAAAACGATCATTCATTCATTTCATTCCTCATGTAGCGGGAGATGGCATTTTGCAATCGTGTGTGTGTGTGTGTGTGTGTGTGTGTGTGTGTGTGTGTGTGTGTGTGTGTGTGTGCGCGCGTGTCTGGCCCATAACTTTCTTTTTTTTTTTAATTTCAGCGATTGTCATCAAATTTTCACCAAACCTTTATTATGATAATACGGAGAAGACAAATTAATAATTTTGTCAAAAGGTCAAAGGTCAGCATCACATAAATGGACAATTTTCATCCAACTACCCTGAAATTTTAAGAATTTGCATATTGGTCACTCCATTGGTTCACCAATCAAAAGCTAGAAGCCGGTAATTTTTTTTTAATCAAAATAAAGGCCAAGGCTGCATAAAATCATCAATTTTCATTTCGTCTATTTTTTTTAAAACTGTTTCGCCATGTTGAGCATACGGAGAAAGACGAAGACATCTGAATACAAATGGACACGGACGGGCTTTGCATTTTCAGATGCTTTCTAGTTCATTATGTATTTCTTTCCCATGCAATCATCACCAGAAAGTTCAGCCAATCATTGTGTAAATATCAACACATTTGATTCTTTCATGAACTAGAAATTTAATGATCATTCGCTGTTCCATCTCGTCACCTCACTCGTCACCATATTTATTTTCAGTACATGTATTCGAGTAGTAAACACATGATTATGGCTATTGGTTACCAATACTATATAAAGAGAAGTTGCACGGAAATGTATTAATCGACCTGAACCTGAACAATACTCAGCCTTTTCCAAACAAAAGTCCAGGTCAAATTTGAATCACCCTCATAAGACCTTGCAATCGGTGCTCAGATTTTGAGGAAATCATCAGGAGACCTGTAATCAAAGAAGGAAACTACTGCATATTTTGAAGCTCAAGTTCATGTTTTAAAAACATCCAAGCAATTATTTAACACAACAAAAAAACATTTGGCAAATCAACTCTTCTACCAAGCCCCCTGCACCCCTGCCCCCCAATAAGTGGAGATTGCAATGAAGGAACATTTTGGTAGTATTACTAAAGTCAATATAGCTAATAAACTGCCTTTGATCAAAATTTATAATTCATTTAAACCCAAAGCAACTGCATCATAATTTACTCAATTATTATTATCACCAAAGACTTTCAAGTTTGGAAAGGGAAATTCCCCTGTGGAATCTTTTTTGAGTTTTACTGACATAAAATATCATGTAATTACAACTTAGACAAGAAAGAGCAATCACAGATTACAAACCCTCATTTTGTGTTTTTTTTTTTTAACGGTTTCGCCATGTTGAGCATACAGAGGAAGAGGAAGACATCTGAATACAAATGGACACTGACGGGCTTTGTATTTTCAGATGCTTTCTAGTTCATTATGTATTTCTTTCCCATGCAATCATCAGCAGAAAGTTCAGCCAATCATTGTGTAAATATCAACACATTTGATTCTTTCATGAACTAGAAATTTAATAATTATTCGCTGTTCCATCTCGTCACCTCACTCGTGAGGTTTATTTGTTTGTTTGTAAACTGTAATTTCAGTGGTTTTTAAGGCTTTTGTGTTAAAACAAATATGGCGGCCGAACCACGTGACCGATGACGTCATCATTATTTTTTTCTCTAACAATTTATGCACATGACGCTCAAGATATTTCATCTTGATAGTATGAAGTTTTGTACTTGTCGAATTATGACGTCATAATGGAGGAACCTATGACATCATCATTAACATATTTTATTTCCCATGGAGAGTTCTTTACAATGAGCCACGTCTCAATTTTTTCTATTCAGCGCTTTCGGAGATATAGAGGTGCAAAGTTTTTCGGTTTTTCCAAGATGGCGACCGAACCACGTGATCTATGACGTCATAATTATCATAAAAAATCTACAGGTGGAGTTGCACCTATGGTGAAAATTTCCTGTCAATCGGACCAACGGTTGCAGAGAAAATCCTATTTATTCTGTGTGGACAAACAGACAAACAAACATGAAAAATCGGTCAGAGACGGAGGACTTGCCAGAATGTACTTTTTTATCGGCCATTTTGGATCAAAATAATAACACATAAGGACATGGGTTGAATCCCTGCTTGAGAGAATGCCAACCCCCTCCCCACCATCACGTCCGTCTCTCCAACTCACAATCCCACGAGATATGCGGAAATGACGACCCAAAACCAATTATATTCTTTTTGATTCATATATAAACATCATTAAAAGTAAATAATGACTTCGGCCAAAGTTAAAACAACGTGGGTTTAATCTCTACATGAGAGAATTCCACATAGCCATTTGGGCGGTGTATAAGCTAACAGATCGTTGTCTCCATCGATCTTGCCAAGGCCGTAACACCTTTCGGCTCAAAATGCCTTTAACTGATGACTTGGTCGTTTTTACAATGAAGGAAACACGTATCGGGAGTACATACGACATAGCGATTGTGAATGTGACAGCTCTGAGGCGTCTTTCGCTTCGCATCGCAGTGACGGCGAGCACCAACATGGCGGCTGTAAGATTAAGATCTGGCTTCAAGCCCCCTCACCACCCAAAATCTATTCCGGCGAATCTATTCCGGGAATTAACAAACTAACCAACCAACATACTTTCCAGAATAGATTCCAGCAAGTAACAAACGGACAAGCAGACAGGGGTGAAAACATAACCTCCATCCACCTATGGTGGCGGAGGTAACGAAATCAGGATGAAGGTCCCAATGTAAATCCGCCTCATTGCGGCTTCATTTAAACCGTCGAATCCTTCCGCTGTATCACTCCGCCTCGCCCCGGCTTTACGCTGCAGTCACGATTTTCACGTTTTGGGTGACCTTGAGCTTGACTTTGGGTCTAGAGAGTTAAAAATTGGGTACAGTCTATTCCAGGGCAAGGCAAATATGTGTGTAAAGTATGGCGATGCTATGACCAATGATGTATACGTAGTACTGCGCACAAACAGACAGACAGACAAACAGACAGATGAAAAATCACTCATAGAGCGACACTTGGCAAAACATAACAAAGTGGAATGGCACTCAGTAGAGCATCCTTTTAACCTCAAAAATAGTTGGTGGTTGAATTCAGTTGGCTGATATGAAAAATGCTATTCAAATTTCAAGTCATTAGGATGAAAATTGAGGCTTTTATCAATTTGAAAAAAGTGGTTTACCATGGGCCTATGTTGACCTTTTGGCCTATGCTGATCTCAAAAATAGTTGTTGGTTGAATTCAGTTAACTGATGTGTATATCCCATTCAAATTTCAAGTGAATCGTATGAAAATTGAGGATTTTAGAAATTTGAAATTGTTGTTGCCTTTTGGCTTATGTTGCTCTTTTGGCCTATGGTGATCTCAAAAATAGTTGGTGGTTGAATTCAGTTTGCTGATATGTAACTCCCATTCAAATTTGAAGTCAATCGGATGAAAATTGAGGCTTTTAGCAATTTGAAAAAAGGGGTTTACCTTTGGCCTATGTTGACCTTTTGGCCTAAGCTGATCTCAAAAATAGTTGGTGGTTGAATTCAAATCGCCGACATGTATATCCTATTCAAATTTCAAGTCAATCGGATGAAAATTGAGGATTTTAGAAATTTGAAAAAAAGTGGTTGACCTTTGGCCTATATTGACCTTTTTACCTTTTGACCCCAAAAATATATAGGATTTTGTCGGACCACGAACTCTACCATTTGGTAAACTTTCATGAAGATCGGTTTAAAATTGTGACCTGCAGGCAAGTATAAGTGAGCGGACAGACTAACACACACAAACAAACAAACAAACACACACACACACACACACACAAACACACACACACACACACACACACACACACACACACAAACAAACACACACAAACACACACACACACACACACATACACACACACACATACACACACACACACACACATACACACACACACACACACACACACACACAAACCGGAGTGATCAACATACATACTTGCAAAATGTTTTTGTTTTTTTGCCAAGTAACAAACCAACCAACCAACATATTTGCCGGAATCTATTCCGGCAAGTAACAAACAAACAAACAAACAAACAGACTCAAATGCAATACCCTCTCCTCTGGCGAAAGTAACAAGACAATATTTAACAAAGCAGAGCCCTGTCCATGGGTATATAGATTGCAGTAGATCTGATAATATGAACGCATACGAATGATCTATATAAAGTAGATCTGCATATGGGCTCACACATTCATACATCACCCACTCATTTATGCTCAGAATGATCACAATTGCCTCTCTCATCCCTTTGTGAATGAGCAAAGCAAACAGTGTTTTAGATTTAATATCACGTAATAAAGTCAGTGTTGATGGGCGTACATTACGTATCGCTGCTTGAAAATGACAGATTCATTCCCAAGAGGTTTACTAATGTGTGGCATCTATCTTACAAAGGAACTACAAATGAATCATTCAATAGGATTTCACTTCCACGTTTCAATTTTTCATTTGAATGAACCATCATGTAACAATAGTGCTATTCAAACATTCAAAATAACATCACGCGAAATGCTGGTTCCCAGAATTGTGGGCTCATGAGGGAATCATTGGCTCCTTTCCTTCCACAAAAGAGCAAAGCTGGACTGTCTTCATGATTATACTAATGAACTTAAGCACCAAATTGATTTATGTGTTTGTCGAGCAAATTGAAACAAACAAACTTGATTTATTCACAGTGAAAACCAAACTTGATTTCACAAAAGAATAACAATATGTGGCGTGATCAAAAGCCTCTCTGGATGAGATAATCACAATAGTCCAAACAAACGCCTAAAATTTCAACATATAGGTATATATACATAGCAAGAAAAGTATATTCTTACTTTCCACACTAATTTTTTTGAAAAACAACAAAGCGATGGTGTGGCTAGAACTTTCGTGAGTATCGCATTCAGAGAACATTTTGAATGCCCCTCACATTCAATCTCACAACAACTAAAAGTTCTGTTCATTTTAATTAAAAGGGGCATTCAAGAAGATCTATGATCGTGATACCCACAAAGACTGAGACATGCCAAACGAAGTACACTAAGCACTGTATATATATATATATATGTATATGTGCAGTTCTCCAGCTTTCAATGAGCGCAAGTAATGATTGGTTTGCTGGAGAACTGCACATATATTTGGATTGGTTTGCTCCCGGCTGCATCCAGGGGATTCCATATAATGAGTGGATACCAGAGGTAATGTGCCATGTTGCAGATGGCACTTATCGCTCCCATTAAGGTACAGCACAGCTGGATGGGATACCTTAATGGCGGTTCACCACTGATGGTATGAAATCGAAAAGTGACTGATATATATATATATATATATTCCATATAATGAGTGGATACCAGAGGTAATGTGCCATGTGGCAGATGGCACTTATCGCTCCCATTAAGGTACAGCATAGCTGGATGGGATACCTTAATGGCGGTTCACCACTGATGGTATGAAATCGAAAAGTGACTGGTATATAACCGAAAGGGGTTTCAGAGTCATAAGTGTATGCAGTACTCACTGCGTTGCCCTGATGAGCCCCAAAAAGGGCGAAACCAGGTCGGTAACTGTGAGTTTTACATACACTTATGACAGTATCTGAACTAAGATCAAAATTCTGCTCTGTCAGAGGGTTCTCTTGAGAGTTTGACAGGCAGAGCGTATGTACATGGCAGTGACGTCATTACTTGCGCTCATTGAAAGCTGGAGAACGGCACATATATTTGGATTGGTTTGCTTCCGGCTGCATCCGGCAAGTAACCATATATATATATATATATATATATATATATACACACAACCGGTCAAAAGTTTTAGAACACCTCAATTTTTCCAGTTTTTATTGAAATTTACGCAGTTTAATTTCCAGTGAATAACCTGAAATGGTACAAAGGTAAGGAGTCAACTGCTCGAGGTTTAAAAAAAGTTTAGGTTAGCAAAAACGGGAAAGTAATGTAAATTGCACAGTTATAATGTAAAGAAAGGCCTTCTTCAGGGAACAAGTAATGGGTTAACAACTTACAGCTGTTCTGCAGCAATGTAAGTAAATTAAGCCTTGAAAGTTGATGCAAACAATTCCTACAGGTGTCCCAACCTATGCTGATTACTTGATTACAAACCCCCTGTCTGTATAAAAGCAGTATTGGAACAGACTGTTATTACACCCTCTGAAGCATTATTTGGACAATATTGCATTGCAGGAAGTAGTATATTGGAAACTGGAGGAAACTCTGACAGGAAGAGGTCTGGCAGACCTAAAGCCACAACAAAATCAGAAGACAAGTTTCTGAGAGTCAACAGCTTGCGTGATAGGCAGCTCACATGACAACAGCTTCAAGCACAGCTTAACACTGGTCGAAGTAAGCAAGTCTCAGTTTCAACAGTGAAGAGAAGACTTCGAGCTGCAGGTTTGACAGGTCGAGTGGCAGTAGGAAAGTCATTGCTAAGATGGCAAAATAAGAAAAAGAGGCTTGCCCGGGCCATGAAGCACCGCCAGTGGACTACTGAAAACTGGAAGAAGGTCTTATGGACAGATGAATCAAAATTTGAAATCTTTGGTTCATCACGCAGGGTTTTTGTACGCCGTCGAGTAGGCGAAAGGATGGTTCCTCAGTGTGTGACACCAACTGTCAAACATGGAGGAGGAAGCGTGATGGTCTGGGTCTCTTTTGCTGGATCCAGAGTCGGCGACTTGCACAGAGTGACTGGCACCCTGAACCAAAAGGGCTACCACAGCATTTTGCAGCGCCATGCAATACCCTCTGGTATATGCCTACTTGGTCAGGGGTTCATCCTACAGCAAGATAATGACCCTAAACACACCTCCAGGCTATGTCAAAACTACCTTCGAAGAAAAGAACAAGACGGTAGGCTTCAAATCATGGAATGGCCAGCACAGTCTCCAGACTTAAACCCCATCGAGCTGGTTTGGGATGAACTGGACAGAAGGGTGAAAGCAAAGCAACCAACAAGTGCAACACATTTGTGGGAACTTCTGAAACAGTGTTGGGAAGAACTTCCCGAACAATATTTCATTTCCATTGTAGAGAGAATGCCACGAGTGTGTTCGGCGGTTATATCTGCAAAAGGTGGCTACTTTGCTGAGTCAAAAATTTGAATTAAATTTTGTTAAACAAAATGAATCCATGATTTCTTTTTCATCTCTAATTGTTTATTTGTTCTATGCCTAATTTCAGAGTACATTGAGACATTAAACTGCGTAAATTTCAATAAAAACTGGAAACATTGAGGTGTTCTAAAATTTAGACTGGTAGTCGTCAAAAAAAAAAAAAAATATATATATAATTTCGAAACACCTGGTCGCAAGTGTGTCTCACTGACCAGGTCCTCGGTCGAGGTCGTCAGCATCGTCCCGTTTCCGCCTTTCAACCTCGATATGGTCAGCTCAGGTGGGCCAGCAGGGGCACATGCGCCTTCACATGCAGCAGCTACAACTGGGTGCATACATACCCCCACCCCAAGCCGGTGAGAACACAGACTACAACAACAAAAAACGGCCTCCACTCACAGATTCCACAGCACCAAACAAGTAAACATAGTGCAGAACTCAAACACCCACCTTTATAACCTTCACCACTCACAAACACACACCAGGTCACACCAGATCACACCAGATCTCACACACACACACACACACACACACACACACACACACACACACACACACACACACACACACACACACACACACACACACACACACACACACACACACAAATATAATAACAAAAAAGTCACACCCAACCAACCGTCCACCTACCCTTACAACATGCACCACTCGAGGTAAACACATTCATGCAAAACCACACCCACTCATGCAACACACACTAACTCTCTCACACAAACACACACACACACACACACACACACACATACACACACACACACACAAACACTCATGCAACATACACTCATGCATCACACCACACACATATACACACACATACATACATACATACATACATACATACATACATGCTTACACACACACACACACACACACGCACACATACTTACATACACACACACATACTTACATACACACACACACACATACTTACATACACACACACACACAATACTTACATACACACACACACACACAATACTTACATACAGACACACACATACTTACATACACACACACACACATACTTACATAGACACACACACATACTTACACACACACACACACACACACACACACACACACACACACACACACACACACACACACACACACACACACACACACACACACACACTTACATACATACACACACACACACACACACACACACACATACACACACTCATGCAACACACACTCATGCAACACACACACACACACACACATACTTACATACACACACACACACACACATACTTACATACACACACACACACACATACTTACATACACACACACACACATACTTACATACACACACACACACACACACACTTACATACACACACACACACACACACATACACTCATGCAACACACACTCATGCAACATACACATACACACACACACACACAAACACACACATAGAGATACTGATTAGAGAAACACTTAACAAAGCCACTGAGTTTGGTGGAAGTGCCATCATTACTGTCACTTACCAGGATACTCTGGGTACCAGCGACATCATTCCAATGGCACTCTTTTCTCACCGTACTGAGCGGAGCATTTCCTCCTCCCCATGGATGCCAATCGATGGGGATTGGCCGTGCTCTATCCTTTTCAAGCAAGGAAGCAGCACGTACCATTTTGAAAGTCTTCCTAATGAGCTGAACCGGTCTAAACCGGATGGGTGTTTTTTTTAGGAGACACCATCTCCTTACTGGATGGCCATTGGCTCCCTACGGGAGCTCATCCACCCTTTACCAGGTGTTGTTTTTGGTCCTGGAGGGGTGTCCTTGCCACCCTCCCCACTAGGAAAGCCAGTGAGGAGATTATGCAGCTATTTGCTATTATTTCTGACTATTTTATCTCAAGCAAATCGAGCAGCGCCATAACACCCATTTCATTATAAAGGTCTTTGTCCAAGGACATCCTGGAATCTGGCGACATTATGAAAGAAAGCATCCGTCATTATTTAGTTTTATCGATGTGTACATATGCATCAGTAAGAAGATAATTGGTTTCGGGTCTCGTGTTCACTTGAGAGTTTCAATTCCACGGGGTTTCCGCCTATATCGCGGGATTGTGAGTTGGACAGGTGACCGTGACGGACCTTGACATGAAGGAGCTGTTTTGATCACGGCTTCTGTGACGTCTATGATAGCATAAGGGATGGGAAAGCATTAAATATCCCGATGTTTATCTGTGGGAATTCTCACTTCGTTTTATGATGGGGGGGGGGGAGGAGGAGGGGGCTATAATTATTAGTGGGGAGGGGGTTTGAAGGCTTGAAATGTGGAGGAGATTGATGCCCTAGAGTTGGGAGTTGGGAGGGGTATGGTGATGACTTGGGGTTGGGGTGAGGAGGGAGAGGGAGGAGAGAGGGGTTGAGAGCAAAGATGGGACAAAGTTGGGAGGGGAGGGTTGAGGCTTTGGGGGAATGGTGAAGACTTTCTGTTCTTAGGGGGTGGGGGGGTGGTTAAGGAGTTGAAGTGGGGGTGGGTAGGGAATTGATGCCTTGGGGTTTGGCGGGGGAGTGCGAGGAGTGGGGTTGTGAGGTAGAGGTTGAGGGCATGGAGCTATTTTATTATTCTGTCTTTCATATTCATATTTTCATATTTCATATTTCATATTCTGTCTGCTATTCATTTCATTTCCTCTGTTCCCAATCATTTGTTCGTCCTAGGGGACGAATATGAAATTCACTACATTCCTTGATACATTTTAACCTCAAAAAATTTAATTAGCTATGAAGTGGATAGAATACATTGTTTAGGACTATTCGTCAAGATATGAGGGGGGTTCATCAAATTTATATGAACTACATAATCAGAGTAGTCCAGAACAATACATGTCAGGCTCTCTTTGGATTTGGAGGAAGTTTATGGAGGCACGTCGAACTGTGTAGGTGTAGGTTGTGGGTGGTGGTTCATTTCAGCTTAAAGGGATAGTGACTGAGTATGGAAGATAAATAGGTGTGTGTGTGTGTGTGTGTTAGGTCTATTACGAGCCTTAGCGGAAGTATTTTATATATATATATATATATATATATATATATATATATATGTATATATATATATATATATATGTACTGTATATATATATTTATATATATATATATATATATACACGCGAACTCAGCTATCGCGTTTATCTGCTATCGCGGCTACCTAAAAAACTGCACAAACACGTACACGACTATCGCGCCCCAAACACGCGCTATAGCGCACCGGAAATGGTGGGGAAAAAAAAAAAAAAATCAAACAGTCTGGGTGCTACGTCATCACCGAGCGTTGGGTGATTCACGTGCTGATTGGTTGTGACGTCAGGACGTCAGGAGCACTGTGATTGTCCGCCCGGCGCCATTCAAGTGCGCGTCGCCTCAGAGTGAATACTGTAATAGCAGTGTCTAAACCTTTTTTTTGTGATATAACAATGGCCGATATACCCCGACCCCGACCCCCCACCATTGCCCAGCGTAATGCAGCGGCACCTGCAAGGGAAATCAAGAAGAGGAAGAACTTAACTTACGCTCAGAAATGCGAAATTGTGCAGTTGATCGACAATGGTGAAACAAAGCGAAGTGTTGGAAAGAAATTTGGGATAAATGAGTCAACAGTGCGAGGTATTTACCAAAACCGTGACCATATCAAGGCCCATATGAATCTTGCCTCATCAGATGCAGGTGCCCAAGCTATGCGAAGCCGTAATCAATTGCTCCTCAAGACAGAACAATTACTCGGACGATATCTGGAGAGGCAAGCAAAGCGAAACTTGGCGATTGATACTCGTGAAATTATGGACACTGCCAAGGACATTTATGCTGCTGTGGCTCGTAAGATGGGTGTGCAACAACCTCCAGTCTTTCTTGCATCCAAAGGGTGGGTGGATAAGTTCATGTCCCGTCATAAAGTGAAAAGTGTGAAGATATCTGGCGAGGCGGCAAGTGGGGACAAGTCTGCAGCCCGTGAGTACCCTGAATCTCTAAAAAATATTATTGATGAAGGCCAGTACACTCCCGATCAAATTTTTAATATGGATGAAACCAATTTCTATTGGAAAGCAATGCCTCGGCGAACATTTATCACTACCAAGTCAGCCAAAGTTCGTGGAAGGAAGGCCATAAAGGAGCGTTTCACCCTGCTGTTGCGTCACCCTGCGGTTTAAGGCGGCATGTTCCTGACGCATTCACCCGCTATGAATGCGTCAGGAACATGCCGCCTTAAACCCACAGTTGTGCATCGAGCTAAACGACCCAGGGCCTACAAAGGATGCAACATGAACAAATTAAATGTGCACTCGTTGACATCAACGTAGGGGTATATGTCGGCCAAACTTTCCCAGGACTGGCTCAAGGAGGCATTCATTCCCGAGGTTGAGGATTTTTGCAAGTCCCAAAACATAAGGTTGAACATTCTCCTGCTCCTCGGCAATGCCCCTGGACATTCGCCACTTCTAAGGGCCGAGCATCCTAATGTGAAGGTCGAGTTTTTGCCACCAAACACGACTTCCTTGATCCAGCCAGTGGTCAATCCAGTGGTCAATAAGACTCCACCCAAGCCTGGGAATCTACCCAACCATCTAAGCCCCTCATCGTCCCCAAAAAGCAAATAAAATGGTTAAAGAAAGTACTTTTTTTATCATTTTATTTTTATTTACATATTGTGATTCTTGTTTTAATGTTTCTTTATATGTAAATGTTTCTTTATATGGTAGAAACACTTGGTAAAAAAAGTGGCAAAAATAGGTTAAATATGTGGTCAACTTGGGGGTCCTGGCACCAATTAGAATTATTACCATACGTTCTTCAGTTCGGCTATCGCGATTTCGGCTAACGCGCACCGATGGCGGCACCAATTAGGCGCGATAGCCGAGGGTTGAGTGTGTATGTGTATATATATATATATATATATATATATATATATATATATATATATATATATATATACAGTCACGTGAAAAAGTACGTACACCCCATGTAAAGTTTTGACTTTTTCAACATATTTCAACATACAGCTATTTGATCTTCATTTCAACAATATTGATAGATAAAGGTGATATAATATAACAAATATCATGAAACATTTACATTTTGTAGTCCATTGTATAATTTAAATAAACATAAATGCAAATTTCGCATGTGGAAAAAGTAAGGACACCCTTGGCTCTAATAGGTGGTATTGCCCCCTTTGGCAGAAACAACCTCAAGTAGGCGTTTCTTATAACTGTCTACCTGTCTCTGACATCGACTGGGAGAAATTTTTGCCCACTCCTCCATGCAGAATTCTTTCAGCTGTGCGATGTTTGAGGGGTTTCTTGCATGCAAAGCTCATTTCAAATCCCCCCACATCTCGATGGGATTTAGATCTGGGCTTTGACTTGGCCATTCCAGAACCCTCAATTTCTTTCTTTTCAGCCATTCCTTGGTGGATTTACTGGTATGTTTAGGGTCATTGTCATGTTGCAAGGTTCACCTTCGGTTGAGCTTCAACTTTCCGACAGATGGCCTCACATTATCCTCAAGCACCCTCTGGTACAATGAAGAATTCATAGTGGATTCTATGATGTTGAGCTGCCCAGGCTCTGATGCAGCAAAGCTGCCCCAAACCATAATATTTCCACCACCATGCTTTGCAGTTGGTATCAGGTTCTTGTGGTCAAATGCTGTCTTTGGTTTTCGCCAAACATGTCTTCTGGTACTGTGGCCAAATAGCTCTACCTTTGACTCATCTGTCCAGAGCACATTGTACCAGAAGTGCTGGTCTTTGCCTAGGTGTTCATTGGCAAACTTTAGTCTTGCCCTGATGTTCTTTCTGGACAGCAAAGGTTTCCTCCTAGCACGCCTCCATGTGGATCAAATTTGTGCAGCCTCTTTCTAATGGTAGACTTGTGCACTTTGACATCAACAGTGGCAAGAGCTACCTGTAGGTCTCGTGATGACATTCTGGGGTTCTTCGAGACTTCTTTCAGCATCTTGCGGTCTGCTCTCGGGCTGAACTTGCTGGGGCGGCCTGGCCTGAACAAGTTGGCAGTTGTTTTGAATCTTCTCCACTTGTAGATGATCTTCCGGACAGTCGGATGATTGATTTCAAATTGTTTGGAGATCTTTTTAAATCCCTTCCCAGACTCGTAGGCATCTTTAACCTTCTTTCTGAAGGCCTCAGAGAGCTCTTTTGATCTAGGCTTGGTGACGCCGCACACTTCAACAACAAAGAGAAAACCAAACTAAATGTCTGAGGTTTAAATAAGACAGGTTCCTCCAAGATCCTCTCTAACTATGTTCTAATCATTTGCACCTGAGCTGGTGCACCTGATTCTAATTTTAGGTATTTGAAGTAGTGATAAATGGAGGGGTGTACTTACTTTTTCCATATGCGAAATTTGAATTTATGTTTATTTAAATTATACAATGGACTACAAAATGTAAATGTCTCATGATATTTGTTATATTATATCACCTTTATCTATCAATATTGTTGAAATGAAGATCAAATAGCTGTATGTTGAAATATGTTGGAAAAGTCAAAACTTTACATGGGGTGTACTTACTTTTTCACGTGACTATATATATATATATATATATATATATATATATATATATATATATATATATATATATATATATATATATATATAATATGTATCATATATATATGTATATATATATATATATATATATATATATACACATCATATATATCATATATATATATCATATATATATATCATATATATCATATATATCATATATATCATATATATATATATATATATATATATACACAGTTTATATATATATATATATCTATATTTATATATATATATATATATATATATATCTATATATATATATATATATATATATATGTATATATATACATATATCAATATATACATATATTTATAACTGTGAGAAATAGTAGAAACTCCACAGTACGAGCAGGGCGTCTCATTTGCATTAAATAAATAATCAGGAGATTAAATCAGACGCGACGTAGCTTCAGGACGGTCGATCTTTAAATCTCGACAAGCTTTCGACCAACAAAGGTCTTCTTCTTCGTCTACAGAAACAACAGGCATGTATATCAGACAAGTATGTGTCGTGATATGTGTGTAAGATGTGTGATATGTGTCGAAGATGCATACAAAAGGAAGAGCCATGCTAAAGCTCACTCTAAAGTGATAGCTCACTCTAAATGATCGAAACGTCGTGAAGTTCGAACTTGATCTGTAACTTGTCACGAGGAAACCTTTTACCAAGTTTGAAATCATTAGCATTAAGAGTTTCGAAAAAAAGTCCGGAAAACTGTTCTTTGTGTGACGGACTGACGGCCTGACTGACTGACTGACTGACGGACTGACAGACGGAGGGACAATAGATGTATTAGTCCACCGGTAGGGGACTAATAATATATAGAGGTAGAGAAAGAGGAGGATGCTTATTAAGGATAAAGAAAAAGAGAAGAGGTTTAGTATCTTCCGGAACCACTAATAAAAATGGTTCCTAAAGAAACCACTCTTGTACATGATGACAAGCATAATAAGAAATTTAACATTCTAAAATTTTGAAGCTTGTCAAGATAAGTTTTCTTCTTAAAGGTATAAAGAGTCTGACAGGAAGTGCACAGGTAGGTAGACAAAGAGTTGTCTAATTTGGATTTGATTATCGACTCGACTTTAAACTCTCGGATTGGTACTTAACAGTGAAGCCGATGCATCATAAAGTGTCATCTACCATCATATCTAAGTGTCGCGTCTGCTGGCATTAATTAGTGGACGTCAAAGATCCCATGGTGTCTTTCGTGAAGAGTAAGCAAGTTATCCTTGGCTAGATTACAAATTCCTGCCCAAATTATCTTCAGTCGAATCACAGGCATGGCAAGCTGGTTCACGAAATACGGGCCAAAACCTTTACCTGGCTGACCTGACAAGAAGGTGGGAATAATTGGAATGTTGAAAAAGTAGTCATAGCAGTAAGAGGGGTTAAGCGCAGATAGGATAACATTCAGACATCCTTTTACTAAAATCGTACACACAGAAACAGGGTTCTGTAAGGAAGAAGGTTCAAACAACAAAAGGTCAAAAGTATATTTTGTAATCGCTCAAATTGAATTCCAGATTTGATCAATTTCCAGCTCAGGCTGCAAGCTCCAAATAAACACCTTCGTCTTCTCTCCTTCTCTCCTGTGTCCTTCTCTCCTGACAAGGTGGAGAAGTTTTTATCAAACCTAGACTCTGATTCTGCAACTGGACCAGGCGGCATCAGCCCACGGGTCCTAAAATCCTGCTTTGCCGCTCTATCTCACCCTCTCTATGTTCTTTTCACCCTCTCTTTTGCTCAAGGTCATCTGCCAGCATCTTGGAAATCAGCAAACATTACCGCTTTACACAAAAAAGGTGCAAAAACAGATCCTTGCAACTACAGACCAATCAGCCTGCTTCCAATTATCAGCAAAGTCATGGAATCCATCATTGCTTCGGATATCAAATCCTTCCTCTTCTCCAATGGCTTGATCTCTGATCATCAATTTGGATTCAGACCAGGTCATTCTACTCTGGACATGTTGCTTCTGCTGTCTCAACAATGGATGGAGGTCCTCAATGCCAAACAGGAAATCAGAGCTGTCTCACTTGACATACCACGTGCCTTCGATACGGTCTGGCACCCAGCTCTGCTCACCAAACTCTCCTCCTATGGTATCCATGGAAATCTCCACTCATGGCTTGCGGACTTCCTCTCTGGTCATAGGCAACGTGTGGCCCTGAATGGATTTCTCTCATCTCCCCTCCTGTTCTGGCTGGAGTTCCCCAAGGTAGTGTTCTGGGCCCTGTGCTATTTCTGGTCTTCATCAATGATCTCTCCGACTCTCTGGAAAATCCTCTCTATCACTTTGCTGATGACTACACTATCTGCCGCTCCATTCCTCATCCCTCAGATCGGCAGTCTGCAGCCTCCTCACTCTCTGCAGACCTGGACAAAATCACAGACTGGTCAAACAAGTGGAACATGTCTTTCAATCCTGACAAATCTCACACTCTTACAATGTCTCTCCGAAAGGACCGACGAGAAAACCCTCCCATCTACTTTCTCAACAATCCTCTCCAAGAAGTTCTGTCACTCAAGCTTTTGGGTCTCACTATCTGCCATGATCTTTCTTGGGAAAACCACATTTCCAAGCTGGCCTCCAAAGCCAGTCGCCGACTGGGAATCCTCCATCGTGCGAAGTCCTTCCATGGCACAACTGAGCTCCTCACCACATACAAGGCTTTCATCCGCAGCTCAATGGAATACTGTTCCCCCTTCTGGGCTGGTGCTCCTGCCTCACACATTTTGAATTTGGCAAAAATGTTGCCAAATAGCTCCGCTTCACGCTGTTGAAACCAAAGCTTTCAGAATCATTGGAATCTCCTGCGATGAAGTTAACTCCGAGGGTCTTTCACTCACTCACCGCAGGCAGGTTGGTGGTCTTTCTGTCTTCTACCGACTCCTCTCCGGCCTTGCTCCCCCAGCTCTCTCTGGGCTCTGTCCCCCCAATATTCCTTCAGGTCGCACAAGATCTACCTGCAACCGTCTTATGGTTAAACTGCCAAAATCTAGGCTCTCTGCTCACCTTCACTCTTTCATTCCCCTTTTCTCCCGCCTCTGGAACAAACTCCCCCACTCCCTTCAATCCCACTCCTCCCTCCAGGTCTTTAAAACAGCTGTCCACCACCATCTCCTATCTTCCCCCATCCAAAACCTTGATCTTTTCTGCCCCCGCTAATTCACCCCAGATACAATTTTTTATTTATTTTTAAATTCCAAATTCTTTCCTGGAAGTCCTTGCAGTGTTCATATGTTTTATACCTCTCCCACCTCCCCCCAAGCCCTCCCCCTCCCACATTTCTCCTGATGTCCCTGCTCTCAAATGTTGTGTTTGTGTCCTTCCCCCTCTCTCTCCATCTTGTCTACCGCTCCCCTTATTTTTTGTGTTTTATGTGTCGGTTTGACTTTTTGTGTGATTAATGTTAGCTCTTTCACGAGCCTCGATCTTGTATACAAAAAAACAAAACATGCCTGATACGTCCACTCGGTGTGTTCGGAAAGGGTAAACTTTGAGATAAGCATATATTTCACTGCAATTCCCTTTATTGAGAACACCCGGGCAAATGTATCAGGTGAAAGGAGACTGAGAAAACAACACATTTTGTAATGAAATTCTAACGCTATGACTTATTTTGGCAACTGCTTTGCAATTTTTTTGACGATTCTGTAAGACATCCCAAATGCAGAAAAATGTTGCCAATGAATTTGCTGTCGAACAATCAAAATAAAAGAGAAAAAGCAGCGCATAACCACTCTGGTTGTTATTAAAGGTCTTTCAGGTGAAATGAACGACCATCATTTGCTCGTCATGAGTATTGAGCTTTGCATGCTTTTTTTAATCAAAAAATAGCTTCAAAATAAAAAGTATACTCAAATGAATGTACTAATCGGTCTCGACTACTTTCAAGGCAACTTCTCTCCGAGCCCCCCAAAAAAGTGGATTTAGGTAAATGAAAATGGATCGAATGCGTTTCCCGCAATTTTTCACAACGTCACGAAAGGAAGGTTTTCAATTTTTCAGTTAAAGTCACACTGCGATATCTATGGTGATGAAAGTAAAATCTAAATACAACTTTGATATATACACTTCCTAGCTTTCCCCCTTTGCTCTGCCCCCAAGCCGGCCTGTGCTGGAATGTGTTGGTCCCATGTCAAAAGCTTTCGGTGCCGGAAATACCTTTCAGTTTGAGTCGTTTTGGAAGCCGTGTGAGGCCCTTATTATTTTAACTTTCGCCTCCATAGGTGAAGTAAAGCGCATATAGAAGGCAGTAGGGCTCCACACCCATATCTGAAGGCTAAAAGGCATTGGTTGGCTGAAGGAGGTGCGAAAATGGCAATTTGTTGTTTCTAGTAGTCCAGTTTAAACTTGACTTTCAACTCTTCACATTAAGCCTCGAGAAAATAAACTTGTTTTTTGCGCATTGCGCATTTTTGCATATTTTAACTACTGTTAATATGATCTGCTTTTCCCTCATTTTTGGCTTAAAGTTGTACCATAAATATGTGCAATAAAATTGTAAATCATAAGGTTGTTTCTCATGCGAAGAGAAATTAAAATAAACGTAACTTGATTATACCGCATATGAATGTAGTGGTTTGTACACACAAATAATAATTATTCGTTAATTTTGGCATATACTGTAAAAAAAAATTACATTCTGGATAAAGTATTCATTATCCAGAATATAACTGCATAGTTTGCTCTCAAATCTAATTTGCTTTGCAACACTTCTCTATTGCGCGAACATCACAAACAGGTGAGGATTTTTTTTGAAAGTAAAACTGTTATTAGCAACCTTCAATCTCAGGTTGCCTATAATTTTTATGTTTTTTTAATTGATTCGTCTCCAAATATTTCAGTACTTTAACTTATGGAATACACTTTTCAAGTGCTTTCGAGCCAAATTTGCTAAAATAAATAAATAAATAAAAATAAACATTTCAGCTTGGGGTACGCAAAAAAGGAACGAGTTGGAATATTTAATGAAAGAGCTACTGATGTCAAAATGCGTGCAAATTAGCTTATGTTTGGTTGTTTAAATACAAGCGTAAATAAATAATAAATGTTTAATAAATAAGTTAAAATATAAACGCAATATAAATGTATCGTATGAGTTGTTGAAGCAACATTTTCTGCAGATGATTTACTTTTTAACGTGTTCTTCTTCTATGGAGTGCCACACATGGCTCCGGATAGCATAATTTGGTGAGGGCACGGATGCAGTGCCCCCTGTAGGTTAGAGCAGGAATTTTGAATTTTTTTCAGGGTGCTGGTGATAGCTCACCTACTCTTCACAAAGGACGCTGTGGGATCCATAATGTCCACTAACTAATCTCGGCAGATGGGACACCCGATTAACGTCCATCTGAGAGACGGCATCCGAGAATCTCCCTGAAAGCGAAACACTAAGATCGCAAGCTTATGATGGAATGTGGACAAAAATCAGAGGAGCACAAAGATGTGAGAGAGCAGCATACTTTTACATGAATTACAAAGATGTTAATACATGAAGGACAAACTCTGGTCTGTATGATGATCCCTGATCCTAGTGTGATCCTAGTGAGTAAACATCTGATCTCTGGTCTATATGATGATCTCTGATCATAGTGTGATCCTAGTGAGTAAACATCTGATCTCTGGTCTATATGATGATCTCTGATCCTAGTGTGATCCGAGTGAGTAAACATCTGATCTCTGGTCTATATGATGATCTCTGATCCTAGTGTGATCCTAGTGAGTAAACATCTGATCTCTGGTCTATATGATGATCTCTGATCCTAGTGTGATCCGAGTGAGTAAACATCTGATCTCTGGTCTATATGATGATCTCTGATCCTCATGTGATCCTAGTGAGTAAACATCTGATCTCTGGTCTATATGATGATCTCTGATCCTAGTGTGATCCGAGTGAGTAAACATCTGATCTCTGGTCTATATGATGATCTCTGATCCTCATGTGATCCTAGTGAGTAAACATCTGATCTCTGTTCTATATGATGATCTGTGATCCTCGTGTGATCCTAGTGAGTAAACATCTGATCTCTGGTCTATATGATGATCTCTGATCCTAGTGTGATCCTAGTGAGTAAACTTATGATCTCTGGTATATATGATTATCTCTGATCCTAGTGTGATCCGAGTGAGTAAACATCTGATCTCTGGTCTAGATGATGATCTCTGATCCTAGTGTGATCCGAGTGAGTAAACATCTGATCTCTGGTCGATATAATGATCTCTGATCCTAGTGTGATCCTCGTGAGTAAACATCTGATCTCTGGTCTATATGATGATCTCTGATCCTAGTGTGATCCTCGTGAGTAAACATCTGATCTCTGGTCTATATGATGATCTCTGATCCTAGTGTGATCCTAGTGAGTAAACATCTGATCTCTGGTCTATATGATGATCTCTGATCCTCGTGTGATCCTAGTGAGTAAATATCTGGTCTCTGGTCTATATGATGATCTCTGATCCTAGTGTGATCCTAGTGAGTATGTCATCTGATCTCTGGACTATATGATGACTGAGAATATTTTTTGTGAGCAATGTTGGCATTTGGATTATGACAAATAGATCCAGAGGTTCCAATCCCCTCTCTGGGCCAGTTTATCGCCGCAATAACTAATTTGGCCAGGGTGACGGCAATAGCTCACAGATTCGTCATCGCAAGATACCTGAATATCTTTAACATCTACGAGCAATGAATGCTTGCAAACAGGTTCACAGCTCAACATCACAGCTGACATTTTTGTTGATGTAACATCCTGACAAAGAAGCACCAATCCAACAATTGATAGTCGAGTCAAGAATTGAACTCAGACTCGACAACTCAAACGCAAGTGCACTACTACCCTCTTGTCTGTGCCATCTTGTCGGACACAAAGCACTCTAGTGTATGGGATTTTACCCTACAATTCCATGCACATGAGTCATTGCTCAGAATAGAATACTAAACAGCACACGCATAAAGTAGTTAATAAGGGTGGGTACAGTTCGTGCAACAAACTGAAAGTGACTACTCCATATTCCGAACTTTGCCATGGAACACTTTTCTGGGTGACATTTCAACAAAGGTTCTGAATGAAGGACACATTTTGGAATTGATGGGTTTTTTCTGCTGTTGTTTTTTGTATACAGAATCGAGGCTCGTTTAAGAGCTAACGCATTGAACATGAAAACATGCACATACACATAAAATATACGATGAAGGGAGCGGGAGACAAGAGGGGAAGCACACAAGCACAACAACAGTCGATAACAAGGACGTCGGTAGATCTGAGGAAGAGGGAGGGCTGGGGAGGAGGGAGGAGTACACGGTATAAAGCAAATGAACACTTCTAGGAATTTCAGGAAAGAATTTGGGGATTGAAAGAGGCGGATTTGGGGCGTTTTAACGGAGGTAGAAAAGATCAAGGTTTTGGATTGGGGAAGATAAGAGATGGTGTTGAACAGCTGTTTTAAAGACCTGGAGGGACGAGTGGGATTGAAAAGAGTGAGGGAGATTGTTCCAGAGGCGGGAGAGGAGAGGAATGAAAGAGTGAAGGTGAGCAGAGACTCTTGCTTTTGGCAGTTTCACCAGAAGAGGGCTGCTGGCAGATCTTGTGCGTCCTGCAGGAATATTTGGGGGGCAGAGCACAGACAGAGTAGGGGGGAGCAAGGCTGGAGAGGTTCGTTACAAGAAAATGGTCCTTGACCTCAAAAAAATGGCCAAGGAGGTCTGTGCCAAGTAATAGGATATTAAATGTTGAATTTAAAAGAAAACAAATAGGCCGGTCTTTATGGCCATGACCACCAAATAAACCGAAAGATTGCCAATTTGAAACAAAGACAGGCACAATGCTTTTGATAAATGTTTTGGTGAAGCAATTTTTTTGTCTTTGGTAAGCTTTCCCAAGATCTTTGGATGCTCTGCACACAATGCACACCATAGCTGATGGCAGTCACACATCTGTTGACTTTGACACCATCTGGGGCGAGATAAATGTGTTTTAAAATGCTTCTCCTGGGACTAAATTGTGATAAGTGTATGTGGCTCGGAGGAAGTGAGTGGGAATTTTACAAACGTTGAATATACATGATATTCGGGAGAAAAGGCTTGTATTGTATGATCATGGATTTCTCATGCGCAGACAATGTCTCCACATCTATACTGAGGTTTTTCGTGTTATACCTGTACTTGGAAAATCTTTAAATTTCCAAAATCCAAACTGATTGCCACCTCAACTCCTTTGTTCCTTACTTCTCCTGTCTATGGAACTGCCTACAAGAGGGCCATTCTGTCTCACTCTTCCCTCCAGGACTTCAAGCAGGCAGCTCACCACCACCTCATGCAATCCCCATTATGACCCATGAATTACCCCCATTAACCCATTCTAACCTAACCTGTGTGTCGTAAAAAGGCGACAAACAGGGTTGGCGGCAGGAAGGGCATCCGGCCGTAAAACATTGCTTCAAAAAGGGGACCAACAAAAACAACAACAACCACGGTGCCCGAAAAAGGCCAACCCCTGCTTTGCGGGGAAAAATGGCCTCTAAAGGTGTTTTTTTTTTTTTTAAACCGATTCTAACCTAACTCTTTCACTTGGTGATTTAATTGTTCTTTTCAAACACACATACACACACACACACACACACACACACACACACACACACACACACACACACACACACACACACACACTTCACACACAAACCGGAGTGATGAACATACTTGTCAAAAAAATTTTAACCCCCGTTAATTCACACCCAGATCCACTTTTTTGAAATACCAACTTTTTTCCTGGAAGTCATAGCAGTGTCCATGTGTTTTATACCTCTCCCACCCCTCCCCCTTTCCATGCCTCTTCCCCTCAAGCCCTCTCCCTCCCACAGATCTCCCGATGTCCTTGTTCTATGCTGTTGTACTTGTGTGCTTCCCTCTCTCTTTCCCAATCTTGTCTCCCGCTCCCTTTATTATGTTTTGTGTGACAAAACGTTTTGTTTTTGTTTATATGTTGTTTTTTTGTGGTTAATGTTAGCTCTTACACGAGCCTCGATCTTGTATACAAAAAAAAAAAGTCTCTCTCACCCTCACTCCATTTCCTGTTCATGTACCCCCTTGCCAGCGGTGCTGTATTGTGACCCGCTACCACAATGTCAATTTAACTTTGCTTGTATATGAGCTTTACTCATTGTAGAAAAGGATGGATATTTGCAAGAACTTCCCCAAACATTAAAAAAAGGTTTGTTGTGTCAATCTGACAATTTTGATTTATAGTCTGCTGAGTGACAGCAAAATACTTTACTTATTTCCTGCCATAATTTGCCAAAGGGTCGAAAATAAATCTACTTTACAGACTTATGTGAGTTGCAGTGGATTTGGAGATAACTGCTTAGCACGGTCCTGTTTTGCCCATGATTTCAGATCATTATATTTTTTATCACGCGGAGTAAGCTTCCATGCAGCATAACATTAGAGAAAGGCACTTGGTAGAGTGCATACCTCCGCCAGGCTGAACAACTTACGTTGTGTATCCCACCGATAGGCCGGATCTGGATTCGGACCTGAACCAAAATCTAATCGGCTTCTTATTGTCACCTAACCAACTCGTCCACCAAGTTTAGTCATAACTCATCCATAACTTTTTAAAATATCATGTATATATCGCTTTTGGCCCGATCTCTCAATGGTGAAGATCCTGAAAAAATTAAATAATTCTCGTATCTGAATCATATTCAGATCTTCAACAAAATCGAATCAATTCGGTCTTGTCACACACTCAACCGGTCCACCAAGTTTCGTCCGAATCCGTCCATAACTTTTTCAGATATGCTATATGGTTTTAGTCCGATCACTCAATGGTGAAAAAATCACTTAGAAAATTATCTGATCCGGATCTTCACAAAAATTGAATCTGTCCACCAAGTTTCGTCCAAATCAATCCACATCTTTTTGAGATATCCTGCTATGTATCGTATTTGTCCCAATCTCTCAATGGTGAAGAATCACTTAAAAATTCTGGTATTCGGATCCGAATCCGGATCTTCACCAAAATATAATCATTTCGTCCTTGTGACAAACGCTAAATCTCTGCCAAATTTCGTCCGAATCCGTCCACAACTTTTTGAAATGTCTTGTTCACAGACAAACAGACAGACAGACAGACAGACAGGGGTGAAAACATAACCTCCATCCACCTTTGGTGGCGGAGACAATAAAAAAAATATAGAATGCATAGCGTCATTCTTCATGCCCGTTGCACTTTGAATAAAAAAAGTCAACTGAACCCGATCGGCTGAAATGCTGAAAATGGAATGCCATTCCAAGTGACGATTCAGTTCATATCGTGAAGATGCTGATTTTCCATGATACCTGGCCTTTGTATGAAACGCACACCAGCTGGACATGCACATGCCAACAGAATCTTTGCACATGTCAGTTGGGAATTTAAAATAATTAATACTCACCATTTCGCCCTTGGAAATCATTATGGAAGTGATAACGTTTCCATTCATGAAAACAGTTTAAAAAGAAAGAGATAACACTTTCTTTTGATTTGGAAAACATGTCAAAATGATAAGTTCAACCCGAAGCGTTGCCTCAGTGGTGTTTGACAGTTGACAGATAAGGCCACCAAATATGCGGAGGAAGCATTGAAGATTAACATTGGACAGCATGGATTTAGGCATCAAAAGCAAAGATGTGTTTGAAACCTTCCAAAAGGCCTTATAGCGTATGAACAATGCTGTTTCTGGGGACGAGGGGTCCAAAAAGAGGGGCTGAACAAGTGATAGCAGCACTTAGCCAATCAGCTTTATGGGTTGCCCTGAAAATCTCCAGATCCATTTTTCATCCCAAACACAGGCACGAGGCCAGGTCTGCCCCTGACAAACGCTAGCCCTCCATTTTCCAGCAAACCCTCCGATGTGGCAGCCTTTCACTACTTATGTTCTTTCCACTTAATTTAAACTTCAGTTTTGACTTCGGCCACGATAATAAGGTAATTCATGCCACCTGTCCGTCGGGGAGCAGTCGACACGAGGCAAGCTTAAGGACAATTAACGAGAAAGCAACCACACGCGGCACTAAAATTTGTTGCTGATTGAAATGTGCTGATACTTTATGCGCACACGCACTCGGGGCCGGGAAAATACTTATCAGATCCAAATGATGTTTTAAGCATATTTAGAAATACAAAAAACAACAATCTTGTTCTAATGTCTGTTCGAAATTCAAAACTTTGAATCGGCCACCTTTCAACTTTCGCTGTAAGCAGATCCCATTGCGGTTTCTGTTACGTTGTTGTTGGTTCATCCACGGCTGTTTCACAGTGCTGTTGAATTGTTTTCAACGTTTTCAGCAGTGTGGTGTGCAGAGACGTACAAGGAGCATTCGCAAAGTTATACGTACCAGATACTCACAATAGTCCGACAACTGCCAAGGATGTTTTTTTAATTATAACATTCTTCAATGGACAGGTATATGTCCACTACTTATTTAACGGACCAAATTATTTCCACCTTCTTGTGGGGTTGGAGTAGAAAAGTTTTTGACCCAGCCTTTCATGGACCAGGCCTGACATTCGACTAAAGGTCGTTTCATGTGGACTGAAGGTCATTTCCTTCACTTGATATGGACGAGCTAACAAGCACATTCTGTTTATTCAGCACCCCCTTTTTAAATTAGAAGCTAATTAACTCACTGGGTCAGGCCATAAAAAAGACCCTGTGCTCGACTGCTTTAGCACTGGGCAAATTTTTAAAGGACGGATTTGTCCACTATTTTCTGGCCTCCAAAGCCAGTCACTGAGTGGGCATCCTCCGTCGTACAAAGTCCTTCCTTTGCACACCTGAACTCCTATGCACTGATACGAAGGCCTTCATCGGAAGCTTGATGGAGTACCGCTCCGTCCTCTGGGCTGGCTCTCCTGCCTCACACTTTGACACCGTGGAAACCAAGGCCTTAAACATCATTGGAATCTGCTGTAATGAAGCTGAGTAACTGGGTCTATCACTTTCACAACTCAGACAGGTCCGTCGTCTCTGTCTTCCTCCACCGACCTTATGGTCTTGCACCCTCTGATCTTTCCTTGCACTGCCTCCGAAACCCCAACACAAGCCCACCTCTTTCCATGTTTCCAGCTTTTCCTTCCACTTCTGTGATTGAGAATTTAAGTCTTATTCAATCAATTCCTCTTGTTCAATCAATATTCAATCAAACAATTCATCTTGTTCAACCCTATGTCTTCCCTCTTCCCTATATTCTTCCCCACATCCCTTATTTTTACAAGCCTCCCTCCATTTTGTCTTTCAACTCTGCTGTTGATGGGTTCTCCCCACCTTTCTTTATACTGTTGTTATGTTCCGTTATGTCCTGGTCCTTTCTGTGTTATTATATTACCCTCGCCTGAGGAGAGGGTATTGCATTTGAGTCCGTTTGTTTGTCTGTTTGTTTGTCCGCACAGAATGAATATGATTTTCTCTACAACCGTTGGTCCGATTGACAGGAAATTTTCACCAATGGTGCACCTCCACCTGTATAATTTTTTAATGATAATTATGACGTCATAGGTCACGTGGTTCGGCCGCCATCTTGGAAAAAAACGAAAAACTTTGCACCTCTACATCTCCGAAAGCGCCAAATAGAAAAAAATTGAGACATGGCTCATTGTGAACAACTCTTCATGGGGAATAAATTATGTTAATGATGATGTCATAGGTGCCTCCATTATGACGTCATAATTCGACAAGTACAAAACTTCATCCGATCAAGATGAAATTTCTTGAGCATAATCTAGGATAAATTTGTTTCGAAAAAAAATAATGATGACGTCATCGGTCACATGGTTCGGCCGCCATATTGTTTTAACACAAAAGCTTAAAAACCACTGAAAATACATCCTGGCGAGGGTTTGGAATCTCTGATTGCTCTTTCTTGTTGCTCTTGCTCTAGCCTCGACACTAAACAAAAAGGTAAACTTGGGCAATAATTAGCAATTTGTTCAGGATGCTGACAATAAGTTTCCTGCCCTTCACAAATTACATTGCGGCATATTTAACATGTACCATCCAATGCCCGCAGATGGGACAAGTGACTTAACATTCATCCTAGGGACGGCAGACTTTGTGATGCAATGACCTACCTGTGAAGCACAAATCTGACAATCTATAGTTGGGCCAGGAATCAAAGAACGATCGGACAGCTCAAAGGAAAGTGTGTTACCTCAACACCATGTTGTTGTCAGACTAATGACTTATTAAGACTATTTTTTACTTCCTAAAACTAAGTACTTACATAATGCAAAGTTAAAAAAAAAAAACTCCTGTGAGTGGTGATGAATACCTTGAATAAATACATTGGTAAACAGTGAAGTTTAATACCTTGGCTAGATCTAAATGTGAATTCCCATTTTCTCAAGCACAAGATGAGGAGCTGTGCAAACAGCGTCTTACCAAGGAATACAGCAGCTGGTTTGCCATTGCCGCTCTAGCAGAAGCCAGGGCGTCAATTTGAAATGCGGTCAGGGTACTATGCTTACTGCGGCCTACTCTTATGAAAGGTAATGGCGCTTCCTAATATGCAAGTTAAATACCTTGTACGTCAAATCAGTGAAAGATTTGGATGTTTGTTTGTTTGTTTCACTCGTAAACTTTGCGCAGCTGTAACAGTTTGGGTTCAAGTGAAGAAACAAAAAAGCAACTAAGTAATCCGTCTGCAGGAAAACTTTTAATTTACAAACGTTTCCTGTTTTACCAACCAGAAGCCACCTCTTTCACCTGATTCTGAGCCCTAAGCATTTCCTTACCGACTACAAGTCGATTGCGGGATGCGATGTGAAAAGAGCTTTTGTATGCAAACCCTGAAAGAAAGCTGTCAACAACCTCTGCAGAGCTCTTGCATAATAGTAGAGCCGAGGCTAGCGGGCCCATGTGGGTAAACGCAATTTCGGCTTGCTTTACCAGACAGCAAATCACCTGAATAAAAAGTGGAAATCTTTTTCAGTCTGATACATTTACAGTGCATTCAGAAAGTATTCAGACCCCTTCACTTTTTTCACATTTTGTTATATTGCGGCCTTATGCTGAAATCGTTTAAATTCTTTTTTTTCCCTCATCAATCTACACTCGATACCCCATAATGACAAAGGGAAAACAGGATTTTAGAAAGTTTTGCAAATTTATTAAAAATAAAAAACGGAAATATCACATTTCCATAAGTATGCGGACCATTTGCTATGACACTTGAAAATTAGCTCAGGTGCCTCCCATTTCTCTTGATCATCTTTGAGATGTTTCTACACCTTGATTGGAGTCCACCTGTGGTAAATTCAATTGATTGGACATGATTTGGAAAGGCACACACCTGTTTATATATGGTCTCACAGCTGACAATGCATATCAGAGCAAAAACCAAGCCATGAGGTCGAAGGAACTGCCTGCAGAGCTCAGAGACAGGATGTCGAGGCACAGATCTGGGGAAGCCTACAATAAAATTCTGTTGCATTGAAGGTTCCCAAGAGCACAGTGGCCTCCATAATTCTTAAATGGAAGAAGTTTGGAACAACCAGGACTCTTCCTAGAGCTGGCCGCCTGGCCAAACTGAGCAATCGGGGGAGAAGGGCCTTGGTAAGAGAGGTGACCAAGAACCCGATGGTCACTCTGGCTGAGCTCCAGATATCCTGTGTGGAAATGGGAGAAACTTCCAGAAGGACAACCATCACTGCAACACTCCACCGATCCGGGCTTTATGGCAGAGTGGCCAGACGGAAGCCTCTCCTCAGTGAAAGACACATGAAAGCCCACAGAATATTGTTTCTCACAGTCTGAGAGTCCTTTCGGTGCTTTTCTGCAAACTCCAAGAGGGCTTTCATGTCGGCCATGGGACACTGAATGCTGCTCAATCACCACTAATGATGCCAAACAAACAAGAAAGTATTGTAATAAGAATTAATTTTGGTACTCTAAAGAGATGTAATGAATGCAATTTTTTTTTACTTGGGAACCTCTCCGTAGAGCGAATACCTCAGCCAGGTTGAACAGTTTACGTTTTGTATCTCACTGATAGGCCAGATCTGGATCCAGACTTGAACCAAAATCGAATCGGCTTGTTTTTCCTCAACCACCCAACTCATCCACCAAGTCTTGTCATTATCCATCCAAAACTTTTCGAGATATCGTGCTATTTATCGTTTTTGGCCCTATGTCTCAATTGTGAAGGCTCACTTAACAATGATCGTATCCAGATCCAGAGGGGGTGTGGGGGGGGGGGGGGGGGGGGGGGGTTAGATCCGGATGCAGATCATCCAGATCCGGATCGTCACCAAAATTGAATAAATTCCTTTTTGGAACAAACCAAACTTGTTCCCCAAGTTTCACCCAAATCTGCTCACAACGTTTTGAGATATCCTGCTCATAGATACACAGACAGACAGACAAACGGACAGACATGGTTGAAAACAATTTTGTTTGATTACCAGACAGGCAGACAGAAGAAAAAAGTATAATCACTTTCCTCTCCGCACATGCGTAATCGGTACGAATTCGGAGCCAAAGTACAGCTAAACTACCAGTTAGTTTTCCGATTAATGTTCAGATTCGTGTTCAAAATGTAACATTCAATTGGAATCAACTTGTTCCTTGGAATCAACTGACGTTTGTGGACAGAAGGACAAATAGACAGACAGACAGAAGTTACCCAATTGCTTAACCCCACTTTTAGCTACGCCTGTGCAGTGTAATAATATGAAATCTGTTAATATTTGTGAACAGATGAGTTGGCTATTCAGGCCATATGTCCTTTAACAAGTTAAAATGGAAATCTGCAGATGTGTAGGATCACCTGATTAATATCAGAAAAATTTATATGATCAGCATCTTTCTTACTCAGGTAGTACACAAGGATAACAAAGGCGCTCAATTGCTCTTCTTACTTTAAACCCACTTTCCTCCTCCAAAGTAAGCCTATAGTTATTAAAACAGTGGCTACCAGTGTTACTCATACTATACCTGTACATACAGGTGTAGCCCATATGGCTAGCAGGGCAATTCTCAGAGCGGTTCTAGTCGGATGGCCCATTAAGCCTCCGGTCTGCCAGCAATGACTGGTGGATGCTAATTGGTAGGCAAACCGTGTCCGAATCCCCAAATACCTGTCCTCATCAACCTTCAACAAAGTCCATCCCTGCAACAGTGCTTTGACATTTTCGAATTCACACCTGGAAACGGCGGAGAATGTACGGTACATGGTCTGAAACATGCGCGGGATACAACAACAATGACCACCGTACCAGGTGACCATTAAATAATCAATTAACACTTAACTCCTCTCCAAAACCACAGCTGGAGTGGGGCCTCACGCCACATGCTCAAATCAAACTCCAGATCCATTTAAATCTGAGTCACTTCACAGTTCACATTGTAGCATGTAGGCCCACACTAAGCCTACGCTGGCCTCGATTTCACTCGCCTTCCACCCTCAGGTATAATGACCCGCGGTCGCTTCCCGCCTATATACGCGGTTCGGAGAGGGCACGGTTTCCCTCCATTGCAGCCGCACCACCGCCGTTCCCTCCCATTCACTCGTGGTGGAACAGCTATAAATGGCCGCTCTCCCTTTACTTTCTCTCGGGAGCTTGCCCGGAGAAGAGCGGGCAGAATCCTGGCCTCGGCCTCGCATAACCGCTGATCTAACCCGTCCCAGCGCCCTCGAGTTCATTCCGGTTGGACTCGCTCGGGCTAGCGTCATTTGGAGCGCGCACTGCGGCTTCCTCCGACAGCATTCCTTCGCGCCGCGTGGGCCAGACAGGCTCGCGGGGTGTATTTTTGGCGCGCGCGCGTCGTCTCGCTGCGTGATCGATACCCCCACCCACTAGCCCCCTCTTAAGACCCCCACTTCACCATCTCCTTTAAACCCACACCCAATCGCTTTCCCAACTCAAACCCCGTATCAAGCACTCACCGGTGACTCTCTTTAGTGACTATGTGCACACACACACACACACACACACACACACATACACACACACACACACACACACACACACACACACACACACATAGGCCTGCCTACACACACACACACACACCTACACACACACACACACAGCCTGCCTACACACACACACACACATACACACACACACACACACACACACACATAGGCCTGCCCCCCCCCCCCCCCACACACACACGTACACCTACACACACACACACATATGCCTACACACACACACACACACATGCCTACGCACACATATGCCTACACACACACACACATATGCCTACACACACATACAAACATGCCTACACACACACATACACAGACACAGACACACACATAGGCCTGCACACACACACACACACACACACACACACACACACACACACACACACACACACACACACACACACACACACACACACACCATGCCCCACCAAGAAACGTTTCCTGAAATCGCTCTGCGAACGAACGTGAAGTGGTTTCCAAGTCCGCGTTAAGTGCTTTTACACTTGCCTTGTTCGCCGAGACGCAAAAACGCATCGTGGGCCCAACCCTCTCATTAGGGCCAACGCCACGTGACACGCAAGGCACGTTTTCTCAATGCAGGAAAGAAACCAGAAGGAATCATTTGATGCGTAGTGCGTGTTAGGCCTACTATAAATAATGCACGTATCGTGTCTTGTCTGAGTGAGAAACTCAGGAGAAGATCCGATTGTCCCTCAACCCAATTCACCTGTTTTGTCACCAGGATCAGCCTGTATATTGATTGGTTCAAGTAGGTGCTCTACACTTCAGATCAAGTTTAAAGAATCCCTAAATCAGTTTATCGTGTTTCCTGAGCCCGTTCAGACTTTAAACATTCCTTATAAAGTATCAACCTGTGAAATCTAATAATCATAATCTCATGAGAATATTTTCGAAGTGCCGCCACCCCAAGAATCACCATCATGTGCCGTGCCAGCAGGGGGCGCTGCATCTTGAAGCACACCGCAAATAGATAGATACAATTTCGATTCCATTTAGAGAGATAAATCGGAATTTGCAAGCCTTTCAGTCAAGCAGAGCTCTAGTTTTTACATGGGTGACCATTTTGCCTCATTTACGGTCTTCCCTCTCTTTATAGGCCGAAATCCTTGAACACATCCTCCATGTAGGCCCTATATGAAGTTGCAGGAATAACTAGATGGTATTCATAGAATACTTACCCTGCGCAGTCAACTTGTTGCGAGCCACCTCTTCTATTTTTGAACATTTATTTTATTTTATCCAATATGGCTGACCAGACCACGTGAACAATGACATCATAAATATATAATTCTCTCATATAATTATTGTTACATAGATCACGCTCAATACATTTCAAACTGATCATATTAAGCGTTGTCCCTGTCGAATTATGACGTCATAATTATGGCACCAATGACATCATCGCTAACAACACCTATTCCCTAAATGGAGTTCTTCACAATGAGCCATGCTTCAATTTTTTTCCATGGAGCGGTTTCCGAGATATAGAGGTGCAACATTTTTCAATTTTTTCCAAGATGGCGTCTGTACCACGTGACCTATGACGTTATAATTATCATAATAAAATTCTACAGGAGGAGCCGCACATATTCTGAAAAGTTCGTGTTCATCGGACTAATAGTTGCAGAGGAATTTTTTTTTCTTCAGATTGATCAGATCAAGGGTTGTACTTGTCGAATTATGACGTCATAATGGAGGCACATATGACATTATCATTAACATATCTTATTCCACATGGGGTGTACTTGACAATGAGCCATTCCTCAAAATTTACCAATAAGCGGTTTGGGAGATATAAAGGTGTAACGTTTTTCCAAGATGGCGTCCGTACCACGTGACCTATGACGTCATAATTATCATCGAAAAAATCTACAGGCAGAGGCGCTCCTACGGTAAAATTTTCATGTCAATCGGACCAACGGTTGCCGAGAAAATGAATTTTTAAAATGGAGACACGCACGTATGGCGCACGCACAGCACACGTATGCACCCGAATGCTTAACCCTGTTTTCGCTTCGCGAGCACAGGGCAACAATGGTCTCCAAAGGCAATTGACATCCGGTATACCTTGGAGCTCATCAGCAATTTTGTGTAATAAAGAATGATCGAATAACAATTTTTATGCATCTTAACAATGGAGCTAATGCATATATGCGTATTTTTTTTTTCTATACTCAGTCGAGGCTCGTGTAAGAGCGAACACATATAACATATAATAAAGGGAGCGGGAGACAAGAGAGGGGGAGAGAGAGGGAAACACAACACCAGTGGCGAACAGAACAGAACTATATGAGTAAACCATCACAAAAATGGATTCGTTGTGATTGTTACCAAAGTAAATATAAATCCAACATGACCCAAACCCACCACCGGGAAAAGTAGCAGGGCGGTGTCACGAAACAGATCCGCCCCCCGGCGATTCTGTACCCGTACAGATTCGCCCCCCCTCGAAATAGATTCGCCCCCCCTCGAAATAGATTCGCCCCCCATGCCACGAAATAGACTCTCCCCCGTGACAAAATCGCCCCCTCATAATATATATGTACATGTTTCAGCAGATATTCAAACTTGGAAAAAAGGTGGAACAATTGTATGGCTCTTGGTGATTGTGGAAGAGTTCGTTTACAATTAATCTACAACTAGAGCAACTGAATATTGGTGTAAACTTGTACAACCAAACAATACTAGACTACCTTATGAATGTTATAACATGTTAAAATATCTTGATGATGCTGGTCGGGTTGCATGGGCGACTCGTATAAAAACTATATTATATCAGTATGGATATGGTTTGGTGTGGTTGTCACAACTATCCCTAACCCTAACAACCCTAACCCTAACCCTAACCCTAGCCCTATCAACCCTAACCCTAACCCTAGCCCTAACAACCCTAACCCTAGCCCTAGCCCTAACAACCCTAACCCTAACCCTAGCCCTAACAACCCTAGCCCTAACAACCCTAACCCTAGCCCTAGCCCTAACAACCCTAACCCTAACCCTAGCCCTAACAACCCTAGCCCTAACAACCCTAACCCTAACCCTAGCCCTAACAACCCTAACCCTAACCCTAGCCCTAACAACCCTAACCCTAACCCTAGCCCTAACAACCCTAACCCTAGCCCTAACAACCCTAACCCTAACCCTAGCCCTAGCCCTAACAACCCTAACCCTAACCCTAGCCCTAACAACCCTAACCCTAACCCTAGCCCTAACAACCCTAACCCTAGCCCTAACAACCCTAACCCTAACACTAACAATATTAGTAGTACTTTTATCACGTCCCCTCTTGCAAACCAATATTTCCATATGTATATTTATATATCCGCAAACGAGAATGGGGGGCGATTCTATTCTGATGGGGGCGAGAAACGTATCCGCCGGGGGGGCGAGTTTATCCGGGGGCGGATTTATTTCGCAACAGCGACACGACAAACCCCGCTTCCCCCGGCATATAAACATATATGAGCGAGGTGTATGTGTGTGTGTATATATATATGTGTGTTTGTATGTGTGTATGTGTGCATGTGTGTTTGTATGTTTGTATGTGTGTGTGTGTGTGTATGTATGTGTGTATGTGTGTGTGTGTATGTGTGTGCGTATGTGTGCTATGTGTGTGTATGTGTGTGTATGTGTGTGTATTTGTGTGTATGTGTGTGTATTTGTGCGTATTTGTCTGTGTATGTGTGTGTATGTGTGTGTATTTGTCTGTGTATGTGTGTGTGTATGTGTGTATGTGTGTGTATGTGTGTGTATTTGTGCGTATTTGTCTGTGTATGTGTGTGTATGTGTGTGTATGTGTGTATGTGTGTGTATGTGTATGTATTTGTGGGTATTTGTGTGTATGTGTGTGTATGTGTGTGTATGTGTGTGTATGTGTGTGTGTATGTGTGTTTGTGTGTGTATGTGTGTGCGTATGTGTGCTATGTGTGTGTATGTGTGTGTATGTGTGTGTATTTGTGTGTATGTGTGTGTATTTGTGCGTATTTGTCTGTGTATGTGTGTGTATGTGTGTGTATTTGTGTGTATGTGTGTGTATTTGTGCGTATTTGTCTGTGTATGTGTGTGTGTGTATGTGTGTATGTGTGTGTATGTGTGTGTATTTGTCTGTGTATGTGTGTGTATGTGTGTGTATTTGTGTGTGTATTTGTGTGTGTATGTGTGTGTATTTGTGTGTGTATTTGTGTGTATGTGTGTGTATGTGTATGTGTGTGTATGTGTGTGTGTATGTGTGTTTGTGTGTGTATGTGTGTGCGTATGTGTGCTATGTGTGTGTATGTGTGTGTATTTGTGTGTATTTGTGTGTATATGTGTGTGTATTTGTGTGTATTTGTGTGTATGTGTATGTATGTGTGTATGTGTATGTGTGTGTATGTGTGTGTGTATATATGTGTATATGTGTATGTATGTGTGTATATGTATGTATGCGTGTGTATTTGTGTACATACATATATTTTTGAAGGCTCTTCTGTATAAACAGTGGCATGGGCTCCGCCCATTAGGCATGAGCTAAGCAGAGCTACAGCCCCTTACCTCTCAGTGGGATTGTACTGCAGCCAACACTGGAAGAGAGTTTAATTCTCAATTTTGTAGACCAGCCCACCCTGGAGAGTGGACATCCAGGGGCAGGTGTTTCGGACTTGTTGGCCCTCCCCATGAGGGAGGCCTTTTTATATAAAAATGTGAAAGAATCAAAACATTTAAACACTAGCTTGGGACATGTACTATAACCCCATAGCCAAAGTACAGAGTCCAACAAGACTGTCCCATGGGCATACTCATACACCTCAGCCCGAAGGCTAAAGTACAGGGTCAGTGAAACACATACATCCTAACACCGAAGGGCCAAAATACATGGTCATACAATTGGACCACTCCTCAGTAGTAGTAGGTGTCCGGTGTCCCCATGACAGCGAGGAGCAGAAGGAGACAAGATATTAAGTTGAAATCAGATCGAATCTCTGTAGTGGGTGCACGGAATTAAGTGCCAGAAATATATATATATATATATATATATATGTACACACACACGCGCACGTTCATTACAAATACCAGCAAGGTAAGCATACACTGTACCAAACTAAGTGTGCTTATATATACCCAATCCACAAACACGCTCACACACCACCTGCTCACCGCCTCACCCACCCACAAGTATGAACAGTCCCATGGGCATGCTGCACCCCAGCATCCACCTTTCTCCCAGTCTATCCTTTAGAGTGCATTTTGTCCGGCGCTTTGTCCACCTTTGACCCGTGTACAAGCAACGTCCGATTGAGAGCGCGGCCCCCGTCCAGCCCCCCAAGCCAGCGCACTCTCAGCTTCGTGTCCACGACAAAGGATCGATGGTGCAGATAGGAGTTCGCGATTTGTGGGCCTTGCCCTCCTCCCACCCCGATATTGATCTGTGAGGGCATGTTTCGTCCCACGACTCGATGGTCCCTCCATCGGAAGCACAAACCGCTCTCACTCCATGTGCACCCGAGGCGCCACCATGGAGCTCCGAGCCCCCTGAAATGGGCTTTAATCGTGTGTGCACATCGATTTGCATAAATCTGAGCATCGGGACCAACGGGAATCCTGTGGAGACGAGTGGAACGTAATCTTCTGGAAATTATTGATCTGCTTTTGCTCAACCATTCCATAAGAAATAAATTGTGATTAAGTTTGTGGCTCCCTGTCTGTCACCTTGATTTCGCTATTAAACGTGACATGACGAGTGAATATATATTTTCTTTGAGCCCGTGCATGCTACAAGATGTACAATATAATTTGATGCTCGCAGGGGGTCGCTGCTAACACCGCACTCAGCACATGGACATCGGTTTACGACACTGTATAGAACGGCCTTGGTCCATGCCCCGCCCCCTCCACGATATAGCCCATCCCTTTTACTCCTCCCTCCACGAGATAGCCCCGCCCATCCCTTTTACTCCCCCCTCCACGAGATAGCCCCGCCCATCCCTTTTACTCCCCCCTCCACGAGATAGCCCCGCCCATCCCTGTAACTCACCCCTCCCTCCGAAAGCTCTCCAAGGAGCACTGTTATGTGTGCTTGCGTTTCAGATCCCGTTTAGATCTCGAGTCGTGTACTTTGAAGGGTGCATTTCCCCCAGACCTGCAGCAACCTGTGCGTGTGTGTGAAATCATTCCTTGCGCCACTCCAACACTTCCTAAAAGGGACGTTCTGACACGTGCACCGAACAACGAGTGTCAACATATTGAC
>NC_136268.1:130449205-130486705 GCF_964187855.1 Myxine glutinosa
TTTGCTCGGCACTGCCTCAAATCCAACAAAACTGCAACGGTGTTTACATGTACATTGTACATGTATCTTTACATGTGCATATATGTATGTATGTATATATATATATATATGTATATATATATATATATATATATATATATATATATATATATATATATATATATATATATATACATACATATATACAGTATATATATATATATACACACACATATGTGCGGGTGCATATGTGTGAGTATGTGTGTGTTTTTGTATGTCTGAGAGAAGGCTTTTCTTTGATTTAGATTCAATTTCACACCCCTCTGCCAATGTCCTCCCAATTTTGCATAATTTGTGCTCTGGGTACCGAGGGTCAGGGCATGGGCAAATCCCCCCCCCCTCCCCCACACCAAGGCAATTATCTGTATGTATATATGTACGTATGTATGTACGTATGTGTGTGTGTATGTTTGCATATATGTGTACATCTCAAAATCATAGAAATAACAAGAAAAAGGGCAATCAGAGATTGCAAACCCTCGCCAGGATGTATTTTCAGTGGTTTTTAAGGCTTTTGTGTTAAAACAAATATGGCGGCCGAACCACGTGACCGATGACGTCATCATTTTTTTTTTCTAAACTAATTTATTCCTACATTATGCTCAAGGAATTTCATCTTGATCGGATGAAGTTTTGTACTTGTCGAATTGTGACGTCATAATGGAGGCACCTATGACATCATCATTAACATATTTTATTCTGCATGGAGAGTTCTTTACAATGAGCCATGTCTCAATTTTTCCTATTCAGCACTTTCGGATATATAGAGGTGCAATTTTTTTCGGTTTTTCCAATATGGCGGCCGAACCACGTGACCTGTGACGTCCTAATTAGCAAAAAATTATACAGGTGGAGGTGCACCTATGGTGAAAATTTAATGTCAATCGAACAAAGGTTGCAGAGAAAATCATATTTATTCTGTGCGGACAAACAAACAGACAGACAAACAGACAAACAAACAAACAAACAAGAAGACGTCATGTGGAGCACGATACTTGCAAAATCCACCTCCCACACCCAAGCAAATTTTTCCCATTGATACAGCACATTGTCCATTTCATCAAGATTAAATTTGACAATCTTGATCAAAGCTCGGGTCAACAGGAAGAAAAGTGACGATTTTTCAGATGAAAAATGATGATTTTGTAAGGTTGACCTTTGACTTTTTGACCTCGAAAACAGTTAGTTTCCCGATCTAGTGACGCAATGTGCAAATGCTGTTCAATTTTCAAGTCAATCGGATAAAAATTGAGGATTTTAAAAACTTGGCCTACGTTGACCTTTTGGCCGATGTTGACCTCAAAAATAGTTGGTGGTTGAATTCAGTGACCATATATGTAAATCCTCTTCGAATTTCAAGTCAATCAAATGAAAATTGATGATTTTAGAAAATCGGCCTATGTTGACCTTTTGGCTATGTTCACCGAAAATATAATTTGTGGTTGAATTCAGTGACCAGATATGCAAGTTCTCTTCAACGTTCAAGTCAATTGGATGAAAATTGAGGATTTTAGAAATTTGGCCGATGTTGACCATTTGGCCTGTGTTGACCTTTTGGCCTATGTTGACCTCAAAAATACTTAGTGGTTGAATTTAGTGACCAGATATGCAAGTTCTCTTCAAATTTCAAGTCAATCGGATGCAAATTGAGGATTTTAGAAATTTGGCCGATGTTGACCTTTTGGCCTATGTTGACCTCAAATATACTTGGTCGTTGAATTCAGTGACCAGATATGCAAGTCCTCTTCAAATTTCAAGTCAATCGGATGAAAATTGAGGATTTTAGAAATTTGGCAAAGTTGGTGACCTTTGGCCTATGTTGACCTTTTGACCTTTTGACCCCAAAAACGATAGGGTTCTCAATTGGGACGACCTATACAACTTGGTAAAGTTTCGTGACGATCGGTTTAGAATTGTGACCTGTAGGCCGGTGACAAACAAACAGACAAATAAACAGATGAAAAATCGGTCAGAGACCGAGGACTTGCCGGAATGTACTTTTTTAACGGCCATTTTGGACAAATATGGCGGTCGAACCACGTGACCTATGACGTCATCATTATTTGTTTTCTAAACTAATTTATTCCTTGATGATGCTCAAGAAATTTCACCTTGATCGGATGAAGTGTTGTACTTGTTGAATTATGACGTCATAATGGAGGCACCTATGACATCATCATTAACATATTTTATTCCCCATGGAGAGTTCTTTACAATGAGCCATGTCTCAATTTTTTCAATTTGTGAGGGATGTAAGACCCATTATTTGATGAGATGGGGACAGAGTGGACAAAAGTACCATATTTTCTCTAGGTGGTCTACATGCTTTATGCTTGCAGATTTTAATATGTTCCAAGGTAGCACAGCAATAGTTTCCGAGAAACAGACGATTTAATTCACAAAGCGTGGCGACCGCGGACAAATTATTGGTTGTGGTCGTGTCTTTGACAACCGACATTAATCAAATGAAAAAAGACTTCGAATAGATTCATTATTTTAAATGAGTCATCCAATAAGCCACTGGACTAAAAGAAACTAAGAATTTTAATTTTGTATTTGTAATTTTGTATTTTGTATTTTGTAATTGTTTATGTGTTATAAAAAAGTTAATTTTATAGTTTACTCTGTTTCAGGGTTGACCTATAGTGGATGAAGGATGGATTGGCAAGCTTGTTTGATTTGCCAACAAACAACTAGTGAGAAGTTGAACTGCCCCTTGAAGGCCCATGGGAGTCAAGACAAGTCGCAGCCATATAAAAACTTTCTGAATATCGTCAGTGAATTTCGGGGACTGCGCATGCTACCTGTGACTCTTCCCTTTGACGAAAGCATCACAGCAGACGACCTGGTCAATAACCAGGCTCAGTGGCACAGAACTTGTTATGGCAAGTTCAGCAAATGCAAGTTAGAACGAGCAAAAAGAAAAAGAGAGTTTGAAGAAGCAGGAGCATCTGGTGAAGGTGTGCAAGAAAAGCGACAGAAGGTTCGTCATTCAGTGACAAAGAACAATTGCATGTTTTGTTCAAAGTCTGACGGCCAGCTCCATGAATTTATGACAATGGGTGCTGACCAGAACATCAGACGAATGGCAACTGACCTACAGGATACAGCAGTACTCTCAAGAATTGCTGCTGGAGATGTAATAGCTGTAGATGGCATGTACCATTTGAACTGTCTCACTGAGTTCCGGAACCGCCATCACACTTTCTTGAGGGTTCAAAGAAAACAAAAAGATTCTGATGGGAGTCAAATGGAAAAAAAGAAAAAAGAAGCTCGGGCTTTTATTGAGCTGACAAGCTACATAGAGGCTTCAGTAGAAGATGGAACTTTCTGTTTCAAGTTGTCTGAGTTGCGGCACATGTATGAAGCACGTCTAGCTGCACTTGGAATTCAGAAAGAAGTCAACAAAGTGCGCTTCAAAGAACAAATTCTCCACTTCTTTCCCAAAGCACAAGAACAAAATGATGGAAAAAACGTGGTGCTTATTTTTGATCAAGGAATGAGGCAAATGCTGAAACAAGCCTTCACTGATTATGAAGGAGATGCTTCCATTTTGGCAAAAGCTGCCAAAATCATCAGAGAGGACATTTTCAAGTTTGAAGGATTTCATTTTGATGCAACCTTTCCACCAAATTGCCAAGAAGACTCAATACCAACAACACTGAAAATGCTTGTCTCAATGATGTTGAAAGGACCTACTTTGAAAAATCAAGAAACTCAAGAATCACAGGCTACACTTACAATATGTCAGACAGTAATCTTCAACCGCACAAAAACGGCTAAGAGTGGGGCAAAGCAGCGACATTCTTTGTCCTCTGAGCCCCCATTGCCATTGTACATAGGGTTGAATGAACACACACTGACGCGGTCCAAAAAAGGGATCACTCGTTTGCATGACTTGGGCCTCAGTGTCAGCTATTCCCGGATTCTTCAGCTTGAGAATCAACTAGCCTCTGCAGTTTGCCAGAAAGCACAAAGAGAAGGCGTTGTCTGTCCGTCTCAGCTTCGTATTGGACTGTTCACTGCGGGTGCAATGGATAATCTGGACCACAATCCTTCAAGCACCACAGCCAAAGGTTCCTTTCACGGAACTGGGATAAGCCTCTTTCAGTCGCCCACTTCCTCCAACAAAGGACAGGAAAGAGAGGCCATCACTCTTCTTCCACAGAGTGAAGAAAAAGATTTCTCCTTGCCCGACAATTTCAGTGTTGTGCCAGCTGTATCCCTAAAAGCATCTGCAGTCGAAATTCCAAACAAGAACCGCAGTCAGACTGTCATGACAAATATGGAGGCAGCCATGGAGAAGGAGAAACTGTGGCTTAAAACAGCTCTGGATCTGATTGAGAAAGACAAGCTGGACAAGGGGGACTGCGTGGCTTGGTCAGCTTATCATGCATCTCAGCAAGATGAGTCATCTTTCAAGGAGAAAACACCTGCTTTGTCCCAACTGTTGCCTTTCTTCTATGAAAAGGCAGCTACAGCTGCAATGGTCAAACACGGCATGGACATTGTGCGTCGTTCGACAGATTTTCTCAACAATGGACAAATCCCGGTGATTGCAATGGATGCACCACTGTTTGCTCTTGCCAAGTACGTCCAATGGAAATGGCCTGAAACACATGGTGAGGACAAGATTGTAGTCATGTTTGGGGGCTTGCATATTGAAATGGCTCTGTGGAAGACTGTCGGTGATTACCTAGATTGCTCTGGGTGGACCAATGCACTGACACAGGCAGGGATTGCTTCATCAGGCACAGCAGAGTCGTTTCTGAGCTGTTCTCACGTAACCAGAACACGCCATGCCCATCAAGTTAACGCTGTCGTTTTGAGACAACTCCAAAAAGAAGCATTTCTCACCTTGCAGCCGGAAGCAGAAGAAGAGTCAGAAGACGCTTGGCTACAAGAAATGGTGAGAAAGAGCCCCACATTTCAGTATTGGGACACCATACTCAGACTTGAACTCCTTGTTCTTCTGTTTGTCAGAGCACATCGTGAGGCTGACTTTGCATTGTATGTGGGTTCCCTGAAAGCTCTGGCCAAGTCTCTGACATCTCTGACAAGTCTCTGAAAGCTCTGACATCAATTCTTCCTGGGAATTCTTCCAAAGCAAACTGATCTCTCTCATGCACAGATTTATCCCATCTCGCCTTCAATTGTCTTACCCTTCCTCCCGTCCATGGTACACTGAATCTTGTGGTGAGGCAGTTGCCCTGAAACAACTTGCCTTTGCCTCTTGGAAGGCTAATCCAACTGAAGGAAATCTCAGTTCCTTCCACCAAGCTCGGAACAAGTGTGTGTCTACCCTCAGGAGTGCCAGGAAGCACTATCTCTCCTCACTCAAGAATGAACTCTCAAACCTGTCTCCTTCCTCCAAATCCTGGTGGCGTCTGGTCAAATCCGTCTCTGGTGTTTGTTCCCCCTCCATCCCCTCCCTTACCTCAAATGGCCACACAGTTGACATCGCACGTGACAAACTGATCGCACGTGACAAAGCCGAATGCCTCAACTCTGTGTTCGCCTCGAAATCCTTAGTCCCAAACCCATCTCTCTCTGTTCCCACCTTTCCCAGTCAAACCCAACTGCTCCTGGACTCTGTGTCCTTCTCTCCTGACAAGGTGGAGGAGTTTTTGTCAAACCTCGACTCTGATTCTGCAACTGGACCAGACGGCATCAGCCCACGGGTCCTAAAATCCTGCTCTGCCGCTCTATCTCACCCTCTCTCTGTTCTTTTCACCCTATCTTTTGCTCAAGGTCATCTGCCAGCATCCTGGAAATCAGCTAACATTACCGCTTTACACAAAAAAGGTGCAAAAACAGATCCTTGCAACTACAGACCAATCAGCCTGCTCCCAATTATCAGCAAAGTCATGGAATCCATCATTGCTTCGGATATGAAATCTTTCCTCTTCTCCAATGGCTTGATCTCTGATCATCAATTTGGTTTCAGACCAGGTCACTCTACTCTGGACATGCTGCTTCTGCTGTCTCAACAATGGATGGAGGTCCTCAATGCCAAACAGGAAATCAGAGCTGTCTCCCTTGACATATCAAGGGCCTTTGATACGGTCTGGCACCCAGCTCTGCTCACCAAACTCTCCTCCTATGGTATCCATGGAAATCTCCATGCATGGCTTGCGGACTTCCTCTCTGGTCGTAGTCAACGTGTGGCCCTGAATGGATTTCTCTCATCTCCCCTTCCTGTTCAGGCTGGAGTTCCCCAAGGAAGTGTGCTGGGCCCTGTGCTTTTTCTGGTCTTTATCAATGATCTCTCTGACTCTCTGGAAAATCCTCTCTATCTCTTTGCTGATGACTCCACTCTCTGCCGCTCCATTCCTCTTCCCTCAGATCGGCAGTCTGCAGCCTCCTCACTCTCTGAAGACCTGGACAAAATCACAGACTGGTCAAACAAGTGGAACATGTCTTTCAATCCTGCCAAATCTCACTCTCTTACTATGTCTCTCCGAAAAGATCGACTGGACAACCCTCCCATCTACTTTCTCAACAATCCTCTCCAAGAAGTTCTGTCACTCAAGCTTTTGGGTCTCACTATCTGCCATGATCTTTCTTGGGAAAACCACATTTCCAAGCTGGCCTCCAAAGCCAGTCGCCGACTGGGCATCCTCCTTCGTGCGAAGTCCTTCCTCGGCACACCTGAGCTCCTCACCACATACAAGGCTTTCATCCGCAGCTCAATGGAATACTGTTCTCCCCTATGGGCTGGTGCTCCTGCCTCACACCTGGCTCGGCTTCACGCTGTTGAATCCAAAGCTTTCAAAATCATTGGAATCTCCCGCGATGAAGCTATCTCTGAGGGCCTTTCACTCACTCACCGCAGGCAGGTAGGTGGTCTTTCTGTCTTCTACCGACTCCTCTCCGGCCTTGCTCCCCCAGCTCTCTCTGTGCTCTGTCCCCCAAATATTCCTACAGGTCGCACAAGATCTGCCAGCAACCCTCTGATGGTTAAACTGCCGAAATCTCGGCTCTCTGCTCACCTTCACTCTTTCATTCCTCTTTTCTCCCGCCTGTGGAACAAACTCCCACACTCCCTTCAATCCCTCTCCTCCCTCCAGGTCTTTAAAACAGCTGTTCACCACCATCTCTTATCTTCCCCCATCCATAACCTTGATCTTTTCTACCCCCACTAATTCACCCCAGATCCACCTTGTTTGAAATTCCAACTTATTTCCTGGAAATCCTGGCAGTGTCCATATGTTTATACCTCTCCCACCCCCCCCCCCCCCTTCACATGCCTCCCCCCCTTCACATGCCTCCCCCCCTTCACATGCCTCCCCCCCAAAGCCCTCTCCCTCCCACAGATCTCTCCATGTCTCCATGTCTCTCGGTCCCTGCTCTCAAATGTTGTGTTTGTGTCCTTCCCCCTCTCTCCCCATCTTGTCTACCGCTCCCGATGTTATTTGTTTTATGTGTCTGTTTGTCTTTCTGTGTGATTAATGTTCGCTCTTTCACGAGCCTCGATCTTGTATACAAAAAAATAAATAAAAAAAAAAGTAAAAAAAAGTGGTTCTTTGCCCTGGACCATCCGAATTATGCCCGCTGGGTTCCTGTTCACATTCGAGACATGGAAAATCTGCCGCCTTCTACCTTGGAAGAATTTGTTGAGCATGGTCATTGGGTTGTCTCAAAAACGGCAAACAAGTTCTCGAGTATGCCATTAGATCAGGCTCATGAACAAAATAATGACTTGGTGAAAGGTACTGGTGGAGCAGTCGGGCTTACAGAAAACCCATCGGCTCTCCGAAAATGGGTACTGGCAGGTCCAGAACAGGCACGCATGCTGACTGAGTTTGAAGACTGTTCAAGAGTAAACTGTGCAAAACACTCTCATCATGAAGAAGGTTTGTCAACTCAAGAGTGTTTCAAACAACAAACTCTCAGCCTTACGAGAATGTTCAAAGAAATGGGCAATCCTTTCTTGACTGACAGTGGAGAATTACTGACATTAGACTCTCATGATGTCCTCAATGATTCTGTCATACATACAGTCCGCACCATTGAGGATCTTGGCGAACACCAGTACAACGACTACTGCAACTCAGTTCTGACCGATTGTGAACGATCCATTCATGATCCCATCAAAAAGAACTCTTTGCGTCTGTTCAAGTGTCCAACTCCTAAAGACAAAAGCAAACAAGCAGACAAGATTGCAAATTTGAAGACTGATGTCAGCCTTTTCTCCAGACTATACATCGTGGCACAACACAGAGAGTCTGATATGGCTTCCTTTTTCAGCCATGAAAACCACCCGTTCCCTCCTTCTTTGTCTGACAGAGGAAAACTTCGTCTCGGAAAAAAATCTAATCTAATAACATGTTTAACAAAGACAGTGGAGGCATCTGCTCCACACTTACTGGACGATGTTCAGCCATATGACACAACTGAACTGGCAGAAGCCTTGGAGGAGCAACATCCAGAAATGATAGTCCTTGACGCTCCTCCTGAGCTACTCTCATCTTTGAAGAAAATATGTGAGAAAGATCTACCCGATACTTTTGATGTGAAGGTGCTTGACGGCGCAGCTGTGGTGCACCTTCTACCTGTTATTGGCGTGACGACATTTGAGGACTACGCTGCCGACGTGTTCTTGCCTCATGTGCGGCATCAGCTTCAGACTGCAGACAGGGTTGACATTGTTTGGGACAGGTATCTCAAAAACAGCATCAAATGTTCTGCCAGAGAAAAGAGAGGAAAAGGCATGAGAAGAAAGGTGTCCGGAAAGAACAAAATCCCAGGACAGTGGCAGGACTTCCTGCGTGATGCAGAAAACAAGGAGGAATTCTTTGAATTTCTGTCCAAGAAGATTGAAAGCAGTGAATTTCCTCCTGGCAAAACAGTGGTGGTGACACAAGGAGAAAATGTTGCCATCAGAGGAAGCGACCACGTCATACCTGCCTGCAACCATGAAGAGGCCGATACCAGAATACTCTTCCATGTGCAAGATGCATTACAGCAAGAATCAAAGACTTGCTTTGTTCGCACCGTGGACACCGATGTTATTATCATATTGATTGGCAGGTTTTACCACCTGCAAGACAAGAACAAGTTCTTGCCCGACACTGAACATTTGGGTTGGGTTTGGCACAAGAAGGAGCTTTTCCTACATTCATATCAATGCTCTGGCCCTAACTCTTGGCAAAGAAATGTCAACTGCCCTGCCAGTTTTCCACAGCTTCACAGGCTGCGATACAGTATCAGCCTTTCTTGGAAAGGGAAAAAGGTGTGCCTGGGAGACTTGGAAATCTTTCCCTGATGTGACCAAGGCCTTCATTGACATCGCCAGTCACCCTTTCAAAGAAGTGGACATCAGTGATAAGAACTTCAAACTTCTGGAGCGCTTCACCGTCCTCATGTACCAGAAGACAAGCGGACTTGAGACTGTGAATGAGGCTCGCAGGGAAATGTTTTGCCAACAAAGCAAAACCATGGACACTATTCCTCCCACACAAGGTGCCCTCCTACAACACACAAAGCGTTGTGTCTACCAAGCTGGAATCTGGAGAACAAGCGATCAATCTCAGCAGCAAATACCAACTCTAGAAAGATGGGGCTGGAAAATGGACGCCACCACTTGTTTTTGGATTCCACTGTGGACAACTGTACCAACTGCTTCAGAAGTATGTAGTGAACTTGTCAAGTGTAGCTGCAAAGCTGCTGCTGGATGTACTGGAAGATGTTCTTGCAAAAAAGCCCAGTGGAGATGTACAGACCTTTGCAAGTGTAACTGCATGAAGGATTAGATGTCAATTTCATATAAACATTTGACTTGCTAAACTCAAACGTTTTCATTTTCATTGCATCATACACCATGCTCACTTATAAATATGTTCTTCATTCTCTCTTCTTTCATACAAATTCTTTGTAGATAGTCTGTTTGGATTTCTGTGTCTTTAATTTGTCAAAATTAGACAAATTGATCAATAAAAATTAACCATTAGCAAGCCGAACAAACTTTTTTTGACTTTTTACATTTGTCGCGTCATCATTTTTTGATACATGTCACGTAAGAACATCAGCTGAGATTGATTTTGTGGAACATATCAAAAATTGTGCTACAGGACCTAACAAACATCTCCACAAAGTTTGGTGCTTTTGTCCACTCTGCCCCCATCATTTTGCTTACAGCCCTCACCAAATTCAGCACTTTCAGAGATATGGAGGTGCAAAGTTTTTCCAAGATGACGGCCGAACCACGTGACCGATGACGTCATCATTTTTCTTTTCTCCACCAGTTTATGCCGACATGGCGCTCAAGAAATTGCATCTTGATCGGATGAAGTTTTGTACTTGTCGAATTATGACATCATAATGGAGGCACCAATGACATCATCATTAACATTTTTTATTCCCCGTGGAGAGTTCTTTACAATGAGCCATGTCTCAATTTTTTCTATTCAGCACTTTCGGAGACATAGAGGTGCATATTTTTTCGGTTTTTCCAAGATGGCAGCCGAACCACGTGACCGATGACGTCATCTTTTTTTTTTTCTCCACCAGTTTATGCCGTCATGTCGCTCAAGAAATTGCATCTTGATTGGATGAAGTTTTGTACTTGTCGAATTATCAAATTATGACATCATAATGGAGGCCTTGGGAACGAGAGTTAAAAATTGGGCACAATCTATTCCAGGGCAAAACAAATATGTGTGTAAAGTTTGGCGATTCTATGTGCAATGGTGTAGACGTAGTGCTGCGCACAGACAGACAGACAGACAAACAGATGAAAAATCGGTCAGAGACCGAGGACTTGCCGGAATGTACTTTTTTATCGGCCATTTTGGACAAATATGGCGGCAGAACGACGTGACCGATGACGTCATCATTATTTGTTTTCTAAACTAATTTTTTCCTTGATGATGCTCAAGAAATTTCATGTTGATTGGATGAAGTTTTGTACTTGTCGAATTATGATGTCATAATGGAGGCACCTATGACATCATCATTAACATATTTTATTCCCCATGGAGAGTTCTTTACAATGAGCCATTACTCATTTTTTCTATTCAGCACTTTGAGATATAGAGGTGCAAATTTTTCCGTTTTTCCAAGATGGCGGCCAAACCACGTGCCCGATGACGTCATCATTATTTTTTTTCTCCACCAGTTTATGCCGACATGGCGCTCAATAAATTGCATCTTCATTGGATGAAGTTTTGTACTTGTCGAATTATGACGTCATAATGGAGGCACCAATGACATCATCATTAACATATGTTATTCCGCATGGAGAGTTCTTTACAATGAGCCATGTCTCAATTTTTTCTATTCGGCTCTGAGATATGGAGGTGCAAATTTTTTCGGTTTTTCCAAGATGGCGGCCGAACCATGTGACCGATGACGTCATCGTTCTTTTTTTTCTCCACCAGTTTATGCCGTCATGTCGCTCAAGAAATTGCATCTTGATTGGATGAAGTTTTGTACTTGTCGAATTATGAGGTCATAATGGAGGCCTTGGGCCGAGAGTTAAAAATTGGACACAGTCTCTTCCAGGGCAAGACAAATATGTGTGTAAAGTTTGGCAATTCTATGTGCAACGGTGTAGACGTAGTAATGCGCACAGACAGACAAACAGACAAACAGACAGACAGATGAAAAATCGGTCAGGGACCGAGGACTTGCCGGAATGTTCTTTTTTTATCGGCCATGTTGGACAAATATGACGGCCTAACCATGTGTCCGATGACGTCATTATTTGTTTTCTAAACTAATTTATTCCGAGATTATGCTCAAGAAATTTCATCTTCATCGGATGAAGTTTTGTACTTGTCGAATTATGACGTCATAATGGAGTCACCTATGACATCATAATTAACAAATTTTATTCCCCATGGAGAGTTCTTTACAATGAGCCATGTCTCATTTTTTTCTATTCAGAACTTTCGGAGATATAGAGGTGTAAATTTTTTCGGTTTTTCCAAGATGGCGGCTGAACCACGTGACCGATGACGTCATCATTATTTGTTTTCGAAACTAATTTATTCCCAGATTGTGCTCAAAAAATTTCATCTTGATCGGATGAAGTTTTGTACTTGTCGAATTATGACGTCATAATGGAGGCACCTATGACATCATCATTTACATATTTTATTCCCCATGGAATGTTCTTTACAATGAGCCATGTCTCAATTTTTTTCATTCAGCACTTTCAGCACTTGACAGAGGTGCAAAGTTTTTCGGTTTTTCCAAGATGGTGCCTGTACCAGTGTACCACATGACGCAAACGTCATAATTATTATTAAATTATTCTACAGGAGGAGGCGCTCCTATAGTGAAAATTTTGTCTCAATCGGACCAACGGTTGCTGAGAGAATGAATTTTAAAACAATAGACATGCCACACGTACGCAGGTACGCAGGTACATAATCGAATGCCTAACCCTGCTTTTCGCTTCACGAGCGCAGGGTACCGACAACATGACACTGGAGAAACTGAACTCAAACAAGGAAATGAGGCCATTTGGCCCAACATTGCCAGAGTGCACTCCCGGGTTAACCTTTACTATAGTTTCAAACGTAATTCTTCTTGACATTTTACTGAAGTCTAAATAACCCGATCTTGATTGGGTGACCCAGAATATTTGTAAATAAATGTATACAGTCGTGGCTAAAAATATTGACACCCTTGCACTTCTTTCCAATAACGCACCATTTCTTCCAGAAAATTGTGGAAATTAAAAAAATCTTTTGGTATCCACATATATTTCTTTGGTTTTCAGTGGAACAAAAAAAAAAAAGCGAAAAAATTCCTAAATCTTAGCTAACTCCACACAGAAATCCTAAAATGGACCGGACAATATTATTGGCACCTTTTAGAAGTTGTTAGAAATAATTAGATTTCAAGCAGGTGAATCTCCTTTACTTTGGAATTATTTTATTATTTGGAATAATTATTCTTGGAATAATTGGAATATTTGGAATAATTGGAATAATAATTTGGAATAATTATTTGGAATAATTTGGAATTTGGAATAATTATAAATATTATTAATTATTTTATTTGGAATTAGTATTTTAGAATCCCAGAACTCAGCTGTGGTAAGTTGCGTTTGCCTGCAATATAAAAATCACTCATTCAACCATTTTGAGAAGAGGAAAGGAATCATTCTGCTGTGTCATTGTGTGTACCGCAATGAGCATGGAGAAAAGAAAGAAAACCAGAGAATTGTCTGATGAGGTCAAACACAAGATTGTAGCCAATCATGGACAACTTCAAGGATACAAGTCCCTCTGCAGAGACCTTGATGTTCCTGTGTCCACCGTACGCAATGGTATCGGGAAGTTGAAGGCCCATGGCACGGGAGCCAACCTCCCTGGACGTGGCCGCAAGAGAAAACTTGATCGAAGATTGCAGCGAAGGATGATTTGAATGGTGGAGAAAGCACCTTGATAAACTGCCAAACAGGTTCAAGCTGATCTTCAGACACAAGGTATGACAGTTTCAACTTGCACCATCCGTCGCCAAGTCAATGAAAGGGGGTAGGAGACCCAGGAGGACCCCACTGCTGAGAGAGACAAAAGAAAACCAGACTGTGTTTTCCAAAACACACTTGAACAAGCCAAACTCCTTCTGGGAGAATGTCTTGTGGACAGATAAGACCAAATTAGAGCTTTTAGGTAAAGCACATCATCTCTATGTTTACAGAAAACAAAATGAAGCCTTCAAAGAAAAGAACACCTTCCCTACAGTCAAACATGGAGGAGGTTCAGTGATGCTTTGGGGTTGCTGTGCTGCCTCAAGCACTGGGTGCCTTGAATGTGTGCATGGATTTATGAAATCAGGAGATTAACAAGGCAATTTGGAGCACAACGTTCAACCCAGTGTCAGAAAGCTGGGTCTCCATCGAAGGTCATGGGTCTTGTAGCAAGACAATGACCCCAAACACACTTCAAAAGCACCCAGGGATGGTTCAAGACAAAACGCTGGACTGTTCTGAAGTGTCCAGCAATGAGTCTAGATCTAAATCCCATTGAACACCTGTGGGGAGATCTGAAAACAGCAGTTGGGAGAAGGCACCCTTCAAATCTTGGAGAACTGGAGCAGTTTGCACAAGAAGAGTGGGCCAAACCGCCAGTAGAGAGGTGTAGGAAGCTCATTCATCTTGGCTATAGGAAGCGCTTGACTGCAGTTATTTTGTCCACAGGCTGTGCTACCAAATATTTAGTCTCGGGTGCCAATAATTTTGTCAATGCCATTTCTTTTAATTTTCTGATTTAAAAGGATATATTAAGTTCAAATTGTGACCTGTAGGCAAGTATAAGTGAGCGGACAGGCAAACACACAAACACACACACACACACACACACACACACACACACACACACACACACACACACACACACACACACACACACACACACACACACACACACACCGGAGTGATGAACATACTTGCAAAAAAAGGAAAATTTGTTTTTTTGCCAAGTAATGAAAAATCACTCATAGAGTGACACTTGGCAAAACAGAACAAAGTAGAATGGCACTCAGTACAGCATCCTTTTGACCTCAAAAATAATTAGTCATTGAATTCAGTGACCTCATATGCAAATCGTCTTCAAAGTTTAAGTTAATGGGTTTAAAATTTACAATCTGAGAAATCTGGCCTATGTTGACCTTTTGGCTTATGTTGACCTCAAAAATAGATGGTGGTTGGTTGGTGCACATACACACACACACACACACACACACACACACACACACATATATATATATATATATATACATATGAAATTGTCTGATGATGTTGGTGTTCTGTATGTAGGTGGTTGTTTGGTTGGTGTTCTGTATGTATGTGTGTATGTGTGTGTATGGGTGTGTATGTGTGTATGAATGATCTGGTGTGTTTTGTTTGTGAGTGGTGAAGGGTATAAAGGTGGGTGTTTGAGTGTTCCACCATGTTTGTTTGGTGCTGTGGATTCTGGATGTGGGGGTGTTGTTGTTGTTGTTGTTGTTGTTGTTGTTGTTGGCACTGGCTGGGGGTGGGGGTATGTACGCATCCAGATGCAGTTGCTGCATGTGGATGTGTACGTGCCCCTGCTGGCCCACCTTAGCTGACCGTATCGAGGTTGAAGGGCCGAAACGGGATGATGCTGAGGACCTCGACTGAGGACCCGGTCAGTGCGGCACACTTGCGACCAGGTGTTTTGAACTTATATATATATATATATACAGTGGAACCTTGACTTACGAGTGCCCCAACTTACGAGTTTTTCGAGATACGAGCCGTCGCTCGGGCGGTTTATTGCTTTGAGATGCGAGCCGAGATCCGAGTTACGAGCTTCGCCACCCGGTCACGTGGTTATCTTGCCGTGCAAGTACAGTATCTCTGCCGTCAACTTGTTCAGAGTGCCGGCGATAGCTCGCCTTCTCTTTGTGGAAAACACGGTACTGAGAAGAAGAAGAGGATGATGTGCTTGGATATAAAACACGCAATCGTCGAAAAACATGAGCGAGGTGTCGAGGAGGACGTATATAACGGCAGAGGAGAAGAGCATGCCAGGCCACAACTTGTGGATATAAAACACGCAATCGTCGTGTTTTATATAAAACTTGTGCTTGGATATAAAACACGCAATCGTCGAAAAACATGAGCGAGGTGCCGAGGAGGACGTATATAACGGCAGAGGAGAAGAGCATGCCAGGCCACAACTTGTTCAGAGTGCCGGCGATAGCTCGCCTTCTCTTTGTGGAAAACACGGTGAGATCCTTAACATCCAACAACTAATGGGACGCAAACGGGGCGCCCAGTTTAGCGGTACACACATTGATGAATCACCCTGCCTGTGATTCACCCATGACAGGTTATAGCTGGGTCGGGATTCAAACCCAGGCTGGACAGTTTAGACTTTAGAGTCAAGTGTGCGTACCTCCAGTCCAGGCCATCCTGCCAACTTGTATGCTGCATACAGGTGAAATATAAAGCGCGAGATATTTTTATATATACTGTATATTTTTAAAAAAATTGGTGTGGTTTTTGGCGGGCTGGAACGGATTAATAGCATTTCAATGCATTTCAATGGGGATATTTGATTTGAGATACGAGCAATTTGAGTTACGAGCTCGGTCACAGAACGAATTAAACTCGTAAGTCAAGGTTCCACTGTGTATATATATATATATATATATATATATATATATATATATATATATATATATATCTGTGCAGTGTCTGTGTTGTGTTGTCTTGTCACTGAACTACTCCCTCAAACTTTTGTGAAATCCCACCAAACATCTGGTATGCACATATCTCTCCCGTCGGTATGTCCTAAGGGTATTATTTTGAAATATTTTCCAATTTATTTTTATTTTTATTTGGAATTTTTTCGGGAATTTTTTTTTTTCAACTTAAGTTTTCAACTTCAATTGTTTAAAAAATGTGATATCACGTATATTACAAATACATTTGTGCAAAATAATTGTTTGAATTAGGATTGGTTTAAACCATGACAAAACGGCAACTCGGGTACAGTCATTTATCTATACTAGGGCATGCCCGTACTATATATATATATCTAAAATTATATCCCCCCCCCCCTCTATTTACATGAAATGGTTTGGTCCAAAGCGAACGGCTTCCGGAGTTTGGTAAAGCAATCGCCATCGCGTACACAAACGCGCAGGAAAGCGAATGAATTGCAAATTCGTTTTTATTAGTTTTAAAACTTTATTAAAACATAGTTTAACGGCAACATAGTTTTCCAACGTGAAATAAATGAATACGCTGTCAAATGTGCCATCCGAGGCAGAGTGTGTCCGCCACGTTCGGCACACGCGATCGTTCGCTGCTCTCTGATTGGTTGAATCGTTTTTTGGACATAGCTCGGTAAGTAATTGTCCGATTAATATGAAACCTTGAAAAGGCACATCCTCGGGTCCCCAGCAATATACCTGGCAAGTTAAAAGTATATCGGACCCGTGGTTGTCGAGAAACAGCGGTCACAGACAAACGTACAGACAGACAGACAGAGATTACAGGAATTATAGATAGATACATACACATCTGGGCAGTGTCTGTGTTGTCACTTAACGACTCCCTCAAACTTTTGTTTCCGTGGTTGTGAAGTGTTTTTAATAATGTTGTGGTGGTTTTGAATCACGTGGTGGTGAGGTATTTTGAATTATGTGGTGGTGAGGTGTTTTTAAATGACGTGGTGGTGAGGTGTTTTTATGACGTGTTTTATGGCTGTGAGGTGTTTTAAATTACTTGGTGGTGAGGTGTTTTGAATTACGTGGTGGTGAGGTGTAATCGTCCCAAACTTCCAGTGTAATAATAATAATAATAATTCATTTATTTTGTATAGCGCTTTTCATGAAGCCCAAAGGCGCTTTGACAGAGTGCAAAACATAATGCATAACAAAACATGAAAACAACAATTGCAAAAAGACAAGAATCAATAGGGAAATATTTAAAGCAAAAGGAGGGAGAAGGAGAAGAGATAGTCAGGGGTTAAATGCTGTGGGTTGAATGTTGAATGCAGTGCTGAACAGGTGGGTCTTGAGTGATGTTTTGAATGTGGTGAGTGAGGAGGAGTCTCTGATGGTGTGAGGTAGTGAGTTCCAGAGGGTGGGAGCAGCGATGGAGAAGGCCCTGTCCCCCCAGGATCTGAATTTGGTCCGGATGGGGGGGGGGGGGGGTCAGGAGGTTGGTACCAGCAGAGCGGAGGTTGCGGGTGGGAGTGTGTCTGGAGAGGAGGTCAGCCAGGTAGGATGGGGCCAGGTTATGGAGGGCTTTGTAGGTCAAGAGGAGGATTTTGTACTGGATTCTCTGGGAGATGGGGAGCCAGTGAAGCTTGTAAAGGACGGGGGTGATGTGGTCACGGGTCCGGGAATGGGTGAGTAGACGGGCAGCGGAGTTCTGAATGTATTGGAGTTTATTGGTGATTGTTGAGGGTGAACCATAGAGGAGGCTATTGCAGTAGTCCAGACGGGAGGTGATGAAGGCGTGGATGAGGGTTTCTGCAGCCGTGGAGGAGAGGGACGAGCGGAGACAGGCGATGTTTTTCAGGTGAAAGAAGGCTGTCTTTGTGATCTGTTTAGTGTATTTGTCGAAGGAGAGGGTTTGGTCAAAGATGACGCCAAGATTCCGGATGAGAGGGGAGGTTGATACTGGGATACCGTCGATGTTGAGGGCAAAGTTATGGGTGGATTTTGTGAGCGTTTTTGGGCCAATGATGATTATTTCAGATTTATCACAGTTAAGTTTGAGGAAGTTGATTTGAAGCCAGGATTTTATTTCAGAGATGCAGTTTGTCAGGATAGAGTGGGTGTCGGTGGAGACGGACTTGGTGGAGATGAAAAGCTGGATATCATCGGCGAAGCAGTGGAATTGGAGACCATGACGGCGGATTAAGTGACCGAGGGGGGACAGGTAAAGGATGAAGAGGAGGGGGCCAAGAACTGAACCTTGGGGGACAACTTGGGGGAGGGGAGCAGTGGGGGATTTGCAGTTATTGATGGAGATGAACTGGCGTCTGTCAGAGAGGTATGATTTAATCCAAGAGAGGGCAGTGCCGGTAACGTTAAAGGTGGATTCAAGTCGGGTGAGGAGGATGGTGTGATCGATGGTGTCAAAGGCAGCGCTGAGGTCGAGGAGGACGAGAATGTTGAGGTTGCCAGCGTCAGAGGAGAGGAGAAGGTCGTTGGTGATTTTGAGGAGAGCAGTTTCAGTACTGTGGTTGGAGTGGAATCCGGATTGGAATGTTTCATACAGGTTATTGGCAGAGAAGTGATGTTTGAGTTGAGCGGCTACAGCGCGTTCCAAAACTTTTGACAGAAAGGGTAGGTTGGAGATGGGTCTGAAGTTATTTAGGGTGTCAGGGTTTAGACCAGGTTTTTTTAGAATGGGGGTAACAGCAGCAATTTTGAGGGATGGTGGGATGATACCTGTAGACAGGGAGGAGTTTATTGTTGCAATGATAAGGCAAGATAAAAAAAATGAGTTGGTGATCGTCCCCGCCCGACCCTACGAAACACACCCGACCCGAAACTTTTTTTATTTTTTATTTTGAAAAAAATCATTCAAAAACGATCTTTTAAGTCAAATTTGGCGCCGTCTGCACCGCATGCGCAGTGCGTGCTGCGCAGAGCGTCGCAAGTGCCTCAGGCAACTTCACCCATTTTACGTTAGCCATTCATGGCGGCTATTGTGTGAGATTTTTCCCGCTGAAATCTGTATCGATTCGTGCTAGAATCGGCTTGAAATGCCTATTGTGATCGCATCAATAGCCCGTGAGGGCTCTTCCAAGACGGTGAAGGACTGGTTTGCGTGCAATACCGAGTTGGATGTTACAATCTCGGACTTCTATGCAGAGTTCTCAGACGGCAAGTATGATGGGGATAGGGAGCCATTGCCTGACGATACACGCGGTACTTTTGTCAAAGTATTCGCCGGCCCCAGTAAAACTGACATGACGAAAGTTTCACCAGCTTGCAAAGTTTCTGATGTGACAAAGACTCTTGGCTCATTTCTCAAATTTGTGTTGGCTGCAGACACGGCCACGGATCACAGGATGGAACCCGATAGTCGACCAACTGTTTTTAGTGTCCTCATGAATGCTGCCCATGATGATGCTTCTTGTACTTGGGTGCCAAGGTGCCAAGGGCATGGTGTTTATCTGTTTTTCCGATGTCATGGTGTATATACATGTACAGGTGTCTTGCCCTTTCACTACCAAGCTCAGCTAGGACATTCAACATCATCCAAAATCACACAAACACTGTGTTTCATAGAGATTTGGGCAATGTCTGTAAATCTGTGAGATGAATGAAGAAATTAAATCATTTTGAGGAGAAAGGAGTCTTTATTTCATATTTTTCCATGTCAACAAAACTCAATGGAAAGTAGGAAAAAAAAATAAAAAATAAAAATAAAAACCTCCCTCCCTACCCGAACTTTTGAGAAAAAAGGACGATCACCAACTCATTTTTTTTATCTTGCCTAAGTGGAGAGAGCGCAGGGAGGGAGGCCTTGACAAAGCTGGAGGGGATGGGGTCAAGAGTGCAGGTGGCAGTTTTCATTCCTATGAGGAGTTCAGAGAGGTCAGTAGGGGAGACCGGGGAGAATTGAGACAGGGGAAGGCAGGATAAGGGGGGGCAGGTGGTTGGAGGGGGAGCGGGTGCGGCGGTGGTCAAGCTGTTGTAGATGTTGTCAATTTTGCGTTGGAAGAAAGAAAGGAAGGAGATGCAGTTGTCTACTGTGAATGACTGGGTGGTGGTGTCCAGGGGGCGGAGGAGTTTGTTTATTGTCGAGAAGAGTGCTTTTGGGTTTCCGGAGCCAGAGTGGATAATTTGAGAGTAGTAGGCGGAGCGGGCGTGGGAGAGGGCATCTTTGTAGTGTTGTAGGTGGTCCTTGTAGGCTTGGGAGTGAACTGTGAGACCTGTTTTATTGCGGAGTCTTTCAAGTTGGCGAGCACGAGTTTTCATCAGGCGGAGTTCAGGGGTAAACCAGGGAGCAGAATGGGTGAAAGAAACTGTTTTGGTTTTTGCAGGTGCAAGCTGGTCAAGGCAGGAGGAGAGAGTGTGGTTGTAGTAGTCAGTGAGGTCGGAAGGGGTGTGGAGGTCAATGAAGGGAGAAGTGGACATTTTTTCAGAGAGGGTGGATGAGAATGAGGTAGGTGAAAGAGCGTTTAGCTTACGGAAGTTGATAGTGCGATAATGTCTTGGTGTTGGGGTGGGGATGTTGATGGTCATAGTGATGGCTAAGTGGTCAGAGAGGGTGAGGTCGGAGCCAGAGAGATGGTGCAAAATTAATCCAGTGGAGCAGACAAGGTCCAAAATGTGACCACGGATATGCGTAGGAAAGTTGACATGTTGAGTGAGGTTAAAGCAAGTGAGTAAATCAGTGAAGTCAGTGGTTATTGTGGAGTCAGTGGAGTCCATGTGGATATTGAAATCACCAAGGAGGAGGATTGAGGGGGAGAGGGAACATAGCTGGGTCAGAAAGTAGGAGAAGTCAGACAGGAATAATGGGTGTGGTTTGGGAGGGCGGTAGACGACAGCCATGACTGACTGCGTGCGACCAGGGAGTTTAAAAGCCAGGTGTTCAAAGGATGAGGATGAGGCGATGGGGATGAGGCTGGTCCTGATGTCTTGACGGTGGATAACGGCAATTCCACCACCTCGGCTCTCCGAGCGTGGTTTATTGACGTAGGAATATCCATTGGGTGTGGTGAGGTTGAGCGTGTAGTAGTCCAGTGGTTGTTGCCAGGTTTCGGTGAGACAGAGAAAGTCCAGTTTGTTATCCAGGATGTAGTCGTTGAGGATGAGGCATTTGTTGTTGAGGGACCGGGTTGAGGGATTTGTTGTTGAGGGTGTACACCTACCCCTCCCCTATGTATGTGCTGAGGGGTTCTTTCTTGAAAAAAAAACATTCAACCTAAATTGCCTATAAAAATTTAATATCACAAACACAACAAATACATTTGTGCAAAATAATTGTTTGTATTATGATTGGTGTAAATCATGACAACACTGCAACTCAGGTACAGTCATCATCCTCAGCTAAAATAAGCCCGTTCCTTAGTAAGGACGCTTGGTGAGGCGAGCGTAGCGAGCCGAGCCAAGCTAATATATATATATATATTTAGGGGCGACGACGTACACATATACATATATATATATTGTTACGGATCTCGGGGGTCGGCGCTCCGCTTATCAAGGAAGGGTGGGTGGGTTAACCCCCTTGTCTTTTTTGCTGGCCGTCCCGAGTCCTGGGAAGTTATAACGTTCCTTCCGGTCGGTGGTAAGTAGGGTTGTTGGTCGAGTCTTAGTCCAATTACCTAAGTACTACCACCGGCCGTAAAGCAAGGAGATAACTCCCACCCGAGCCGCAGCGTTAGTGGATACGCCGAGCGAAGCAAGCCGCGACTCGGGCCGTTAACAAAGACTAAACCCAATTGTAGCGGTTCCTAATCATGCCACAGGTACTCAATTGAGAGAAAGGACGGATGCGATCGGATTAGGGAAAACCAAGAAAGAACAAGGTAATTTATTCACAAATATACAGCAAGGAAGAGGAAACAAAAGGCATATACAAGAAAGGAAGAAGAAGAAGCAGGACACAGCGCAGTCTTAAAAACAGTCTTAACTTATGACCCCAGACAAACATACACACTCACACAGGGATTGTAGCTGGTAGGGTGGGTGGAAGGTCCAGGTAGATGATCCAGGCTCCAGTCGACTCCGTCCAGGCCCCGGTTCCGTTGGCGAAACCCGGCAGGCAGCTCCGTGTATCTTTGGACGCGAGCGGACCTTACATATAGCGGGGGGGGGGGGGGGGGGGCGGGGCGGTGGGGGGGTGGGGGGGGGGAGGGAGGCTTGTGTCCTTCAGCGTACGTAATAACTGCACCAGCGTGCCAAACGCACTCCCTTTCAAGTTCGTTATCAGCGCCAGCGAGTGAATCCTCTGTTGTAATGCGTGCGCCTCCAACAAGTCCAACCAAGCCCTCAAGTCCATTACAATGCGCGCTCTCACCAGTCCTCAGTACGTTACAATGCGCGCTCTCTCACCAGTCCTGTGAAAGGGCTTTTCGTTCGCGCTTATATTACGCGAGCCAAGATCACTCCGCGCCTCATAAAGCCACGCCCGCCGGTGATATTACATCAGCCCTTGTTGGCTGGTGGGGGCTGACCGGCCACGCCTTTGATGGCTGGTTGACAGACCACACCTTGTTCTTGGCGTTCCGCCCCCTTTTTCCTCGGGCCGACCGCATGGTTAATGGCGGCGCTTGAGCGAGCGCTAAGGCAGCGAACGCTGCTGGCAAGGCGCGTAACGGCGGCGCTTGGAGATGGAGGTCGCAAAATGGACGAAATGAAATGGGACCTACTCCTTATTTGATTGATACAACGCAGATTCAACTCTTGGAAACACGGCCTTAACTAAAACACATAATAATGAACTAACTGGAATTTCTAACGTGGCCTACGTGTTGCTGTGGCCTAACTAAGGGTGCTACCTTTAACCGTTAATGTCATATTTACAAGTGATTATTTATTTACCAAAGTGTTGGTTCTAAAACCGCGACACTGCACCCTCCCTTTCTCCAGGCTCATCCCGAGCTGAAACAAAAGGGCTATCTTTCAATTAATGTGACACTCAGGTGTGGTTACCCTCTACTTTTAACCTCACCCTGAGTGCGACAGTTTTAACACTAGATATGTCCCACCTGCTGCATTGCATCCTACCTAACTGACCCATGCCCACAATTAACCGAATTGCGGAATGGTCTTCAAACTAAACATTTAACCGGTGGGGAGCATTATTTACAATACACTAATTATTTACACTGCAACCCAGGACCTGTCTTTTGTGGGAAGAAAAAGATCTTTTGAAAAGAGGAAGATACCACTGCCATGCACTGCACCGATACACCATACCATATGCACCCATATGCACCAATAAAGAAAAAATGCACCAAAAGCACCATCATCAAAAATGCACAAAACACACATTTTAAAATAATAAAATGATGATGTCTGATGTCGTCTTGCTTCTCTGCTCTGCTGGGCCGCGGTTTCTGGCTGTATTCCTGCTTGATGTTGTTTTAATAAAAAGGGCACACACTGCATCCGCTTTTTATTATTCGTATGGCCAGCAGGGCCAACTCAGGTGGTCCACTGCTGGGCATAGATGCCGCTTAAAAACACAGTGGTCCGCAAGCCAGATACCGCTGGCAACCATGGTCGGTCCCAGCAGAGATTCCAGGCCACAGAACGTGTGGTCCATAAGTGGTGCCAGGCCACAGAACGTGTGGTCCATAAGTGGTGCCAGGCCACAAAACGTGTGGTCCATATGGTGCATCAGTGCAGGCAGGAGGCAGCAAGGGTGCTGGTGCACAACTGCGGTCACCTGCACACTCCCCTCGGGCACAAAAGAACATGGTCCATGAGTGGGGAAGGAAGGACAAGCGGATCAGCGGGCAGGGGCGCAAGGGTACACATCAAAACAAAGTAATGCAAGATGAGGGGCGCGGGAGAGAGAGCCAAGAAAGCTCGTCCCGAACCGTTCGTCACCCCCCATGTCACCTACTCTACCCTTGCCCCTACCCCGTATTTACACAATTTACAACTTTACAAATTCGTCTCTACCGTCTTGTCTTTCACATTCCCTCTAATTCCAAATTCGTCCCCAATCCCTCCCAAGAAGGAAGGGATGGAATCACAAACAATGTCTCACCCACGTCAAGATGCGTCTTCCATTCCAAACATTTGCCAAAACATGGTATGGAGTCTTATCACCCAGGTGAGTGGATGCGGATGGTGCGAAGAGATTTTCTCCTATCTATTCTCTAAATGGCATTAACACAGTTAAACTACCCGGGGTCTTGCCCTGCCAATCCATTGGCAATCTTACCCTATGTGGTTTTAAAAACCAAATTCCCATTGACCAAACTGTGGTGCTTCTCAATTTGGGGTCTCACTCCCCCGATTCATCTCCCGGTGCCCTTGCACAATTTCTGGGCTGAGACGTGTAGCTCTCCCAGCAGGTCTACCCACCTGCACACCTCCACCACTGCAGTTGCCACCCGAGCTTACCTAGCTCCTCACCCGAACCTAACTGGGGAAGGCCCCTCCTGGCTCTGTCACCCCACTCGGTGCCCTCTGGCACTGGGCTACCCGGGTCCGTCCTCCGGATCCTCGGGCCCCATCCACAACTACCAGCTCCCAGAGCCCACCTGCGGCCTCACCTGGCCGACATCCTCACAGTGGTGGAGTGCCCAAACCAACTACACACACTAACAGGCTACACGCCCAGCCATTTCCACAACACTAATGCACCCATCCAAATACCATTCTTCCACCACGCACCACAGATGCCAATATCCAACCACAATTTACCTATACCCTCTACCTAACACTTACACTACCCTCCCCGGGTATTCGTGATGGGGGTCCATCCTTCCCCCACTCACACCTTCGCACCATCCACTCCACTCCATAGTTTCCACCATACTCACTCCACGACCATCCATTCCAATACTCCATATACTCCACACTCCATGTATTCCACATTCCATGTATTTCACACAACCATCCTCCATTCACCTGTAGTTGCACACCTGTGCAATCTTACCTGGTGCCACCTGCACCCTCCTTCCTTCCTGGACCATTTGGTCAACACAATACACATCACTATCACTCACTCAAACACTGCTCCACACACCTGTCCAGTTGCACACCTGTGCAATCACACCTGTTCCTCACAATCACAATCAGTTACTCATACCCTGCTCAATACACTTGAATACACCTCCAACACTCATACGGCATCATCTAAACTACCTGTTGCCCTGCTAGCTTAATGCTCCCCGTCTTCCCTTTAAACTAAGCACATACCACGTCATTATCATCCACCCTAACCTACCTGCGTCCCCACTACAGGTATCAGTCACTACCTAACCTTAACGTTACCTAATGTCAATCTCTAGGGCCCTACACATTATCCAATCCCTCCCTCGGCAAGCTTACACTGCCATAAACCCCATAACTCTAGTGCTCCTTTGCCCCCGCGCTGTGAGGGATGGTGGATTGGCCATCCCATCACATGGGGCATGTTCCACTACAAATTCTGCTCGTCCAAATTCAACAAATCAAAAATTTGCCAATCATCTGGCAATCACTGTACCATTACCAATCATCACTCTGCCAATCCTTTGCCAATCATCAAATTTTGCCTTTTCTAATTTTGGGTCCAAAACACTAACCTCATCACCCGTCTACTTAATAGATCCTCTCGGTGCGCCAATTCACTTCTAAAGCTCGGCTTCGTACAGCCGAGCAATGAATGCGGGTTCTTTGGTGCCGGCGGCTGGATGCGTCCGACACTCGGTGCAGGGAAGGACGCTTACCCGGGCCGAGATCCCACGCACCACCTCGGCACGGAGCCATCCCATGGCCCAATCTCGACCTGCAGGAACGCCTCAACAAAAAGGGGTCACCATGACGACCCTTCCTATTGGGCTGCCCGTTCCGCCGAGCGGAGCACGGACGCGGCCGTTCCAAACGCGGCCCAGCGTGGGTCACGTACGGCGGTCCTTTCGAACCCGCCGTGGTTCGGATCCCCGCTGGTCCTCGCGGCATGCGAAACCCGGCACGCACCGAGGGCCCGATTCGGCTTTAAATCGCTCTAACCGCTAACCCGGTTACCGTCGATGCCTCACCTGCATGCTTACACCCCGCAGCCCGTTCCTTGCTCATACATCCAGCTGTTCCCATACTCCTCGTCATTGCACCTTCTCTTACACACCCAGGTACACTCATTCCGCTCACAGACTTGGTCACACACCTGACCACCGAACACCTTTGCACACACTTGTCGTTCGCACACCTTACCAACACACCTCTTCGCGCCCCCTTCTCGCTCACCTCCTCCGTGACAATCACAGGTGTGCTCTCACTCGCACACCCAACCACGTGCCTCACTACCAACTCAAGTGTGCATTCCCACACACGCTCTACCATTCCAGGTGTGCATCCTTCCATTCCAGGTGTACATCCTCTCTCACCTGCCACAACCAACTCACGCTCCGTGTCACTCTCACTACTTTCACCACCACTCTTGACAGCGCACTCACCCTTACTCTTGACAGCGCACTCTTTCCTCATGCACCTGTCCGTTACACACCTTTCTCGCGCACTCTCCCGTTACATCCTCTGTAACACTCACCACAGGCGTGCATTCTCCCTTACTCTTGACAGCACACTCTTTCCCCATGCACCTGTCCGTTACACACCTTTCTCACGCATCCTCTTGCGCACACTCTCCCGTTACTTCCTCCGTAACACTCACCACAGGTGTACACTCTCTCGTTACATCCTCTGTAACACTCACCACACCGCGCATCCATGTGCCCCCTCGCACACGCGCTTCGACCAACTCACTCTCGACAGCACACTCACTCCTTGGCACGCACTTTTTCCTCACACACCCCAGAGTCGGACATTCTCGCACACCTCCTCCTTCGCACACCGTACCTGTCGCACACTTCACCAACGGCCTCTCACGAACACCCGGATCCAAATCAACCCCCAAGCCGACTGAAGCTTTCCTCACATCATATACATTTCCACGTATATCGCCACTCACCTTGGCACCTCGTCTCTGCACCTCCTTCACCACCTGCAAACTCTTTATTTGGTTAGTGAGCACATCATCACGATTCGAGCACAGACCTTGTACCAATTCCATTACCTCCTCCTTTATTTCCTTTTTAGTTTCCCTTCGTCTCTTCTTAACTTCACTCACCCCTTCTTCCACCTCCTCTAATTTTTCCTTTACCTCCTTCATCTCCCTGTGCGCCCCCTCTATCTCTTCCTCTAACGCCACTTTAACCGTTTCTATGTGCGTCCTCACCTCTCGGTCCTTCGTCTCCATTACTTCTGTCACCTCTTCCAACTTCTTCGTCAACCCCTCATGTACCATCTGACATTCCTTCTGTGTCGCTATTAATTCGTTCTTAATGTCTTTTTGTGTCGCTTTTAACCCCCCGATTATTGCCGTGTTCTTTTCCACTTGGTCCATTAGTTCCTTTTGTCCCACTGTCAGCTGTTCTACTCCCCTCGTCAGACCCTCTATTCCCCCCTGTAACCTAGCCGTATTATTCCTCACCTCTTTCTCTATACGCTTTTCACCTCGCTTTACCTCCTCGCGTGCCCCCGAGACCTCCTCACTTACACCTCGTCGTATTTCCTCTTTCATCTCCTCCCTCTCTTTTGTAGATGCTGCCCTCATCTGTCCCAATTCATCCCTCTGAGCATCCAATTTGGTTTCTACCCCGATTTTTACCTCCTCTATCTGCTCTCCCATTTGTTTAATTTCTCGGGCGGATTGCTCCCCTATCTCCCGCAATTTGTCTTCCATCCTATTTTCTTGCCCCTCCAACCCATTTTTCACCTCTTTTATCCCGTTGTCTAACCCCTCAAATTTGTCGTCTAACTTCCCAAATTTCTTGTCTAATCCCTCACCGGTACCCCTCGCTTCGTCCCTCATTACCCCCAATTGCTCACTCTGAGCCTCCATCCGGTTCCCCATTTGTCCCATTTGGCCCTCCAATCGCTCACTATTAGCCCTCGCTTCGTCCCTCATTTTGTCCATAAGGGCCCCGATTTGTAGCAACAAAAGGTTCGAATCCAACGGCGGCGCTGCTACGGTCGCGGGCGCGGTCCCCGCAGCCATGTGCGAGGCGCCATTTTGCGCGCCCGTAACCTCGTGCGCGAGAGCGCCATTTTGCGTGCCTGACACCTCCTCAACTACATTGCCAATGTTCTCCTCCTCTCTTTCATCCACATACATTTCCCCGAGGTCCTGGGTCGATTCTACCCCGTCTATCTCTCCCACCGGCATTCCGTCGCCTTGACCAGCCATGGCGCGATTTCAAAATTCGGGTTTTGTAAAACAAAAGCAAATTTCGGTACTTTGTAATTTTGAGCGCGTTAAACGCTTCAGGTCCGAATCCGACACTTCTGACACCAATTGTTACGGTCCGCGGTTAAGGATGTTATATTTGCCGAGCGGAGGCCCCGCGACCTAACAGTTTTTCCTGACTCACCCGATTCACCCAGACGTTGGCCGTATCGCGCCACAGCTATTCAATGTGGAAAACTCTAAAGCGACCGAATGCAAAGCGGAGGAAGAAGAAGAAGACGTACAGAAGAGTAACGGGGTTTATTATTTACACATACACAAGCAAAAAGAGCAGTCACGGTTATTTACAGGGGACATGAAAAAGGCAGGTGACACAGTGAAAATTACTAGCTTATACAGACTTAATTACCTACCCAGGACAGAACAAACAAAACAAACTCACGTACGCAAATGGGGAACTTGCAGGCAGGAATGGCTGGAAGGAGAGGAAAGTCCAATGGGTCCGGCAGCACGATCCGCGCGTTGGGCAGCCGCCGTTTCTTCGCGGCCCTGCTCCAAACTGCCGTCCAGGCCCCAAACGGCTGTCGAGTCTTGTTGCTGCTGTAGACGCTGCTGCTGGCGAGCAAGGTGACGAATAGCAGGCTTTGTGCTTCCCTGGATGATCTTCTGCTTTTGGACCTCACAACTCAGCTCTGCTCTGACGACCCAGCTCTTTCCTTTGCACCTCACCACGCAGCTCAGCTCAGCCTTGGACCTTTTTGCAACTCTCCTTTTGGGGAACGTCCCGCGGCGGGTTATATAGGCCCCGCCCCTCAACCTTCGCGAACCTCCTTGATGTTTCTCGCCACACCCTCTCCAAGTCCAACCCCTTGTTCGTGGTTGGTTGAGTGGGGCTGACACACTCCTCCCCTCTATGACGAGGTGGGGACCCGCCTTTCTTCCCCAACCCTGCCTCGTGGTCAATGGCGGCAATTGGAGGGGATGTAATTGCCAATTTGAGGCTTGGCCATTACGAACGGGGAAATGGAGGTTTTTGGGAATGGGAATGAAGGGAATCTATCTCTTTTACTTGGTGCAATGGAGTGTCATGTTACTGGAAGACAAGGCCTTACTCTAAAACACATAATAAAGATATAACTACTGAACAAGGGTCTTATAGTGTCCTGCAATGTGGTGTTTCATGGAATTAACTACCGGGACGCCCTTTTTACCTTTACACAACTCTGGAGGCAGGAGGGGCCATATCCAACCAATGTTACACAACAATTTACCACAATACAATACACACAATTTTAAAAAATGCAATCCTCAAAGCCGCAACAATATATATGTATATATACATATATATTGTTGTGGTTTTGGAATAAAGGTCAATTCCCCCTCATAGGTAGACACACCACAACGTGAAGCCTCGTGATAGTTCAGTTATTTCTTAGTGAATGTAAGCGTAGTCCTTTCCTGTGTTTAGTTTTGCGTTGAGTAGGCTAGTGAGCTTAGGTGTTCTTTTGGCGCTTAAGTGCCACCCGGCAGGCCTGAACAAGTCCAGCGAGGCCGAAAGGAGGCGCTGCAGGAGGAGTGGCCGGTAAGGAACGAGCCGCCAATCAGGGCTCGAGGGGAGTGGGTTACCACGGCGGCAGAGGCGGGGTTTGGAACATTCGAGTGAGACTCTTGGGCGGGGCCATATAACCCTGCTCCGAGTCCCCCCACCTCAGAACGCACGAGAGAGGGAACGCACGAGAGGCAGAATGCAGGGAGAATGAGAAGAGGTCAGTTGAGGTCGGTCGGTCAGAGTCGTGTGCTGAGTTACAGTTCCCTGTGAGACGAGTTACAGTTCCCCATCAGAGTGAGTTGGGTTGAGCTTGAGAACGAGAACAGCAGCAGAATGCGCAGTTAAAGAAGAGGGCAGACGACAACACGAGTGGAGCTGCAGAACGAGGAATTGAATTGCCTATTGTGCATGAACTTTCCCCATGCCCTGCGCTGTATTAATCACGCGCTCAAGAGGCCGACCCACGCCGGGCCACAGACGCACGATTTCCTCCTGCCTGCCTTCTCCTGATACGTGCCGTGACCGACAAAGGGCTACACCACGAGTGAGCTGTCCGGGAGCGACCGGCAGCAAGGCGCGTTTGGCACGCGAACTTCTCTTCCTCCATCTCCCCGTGTGAGTGATTGGGGCCATTGTCTGGGTTTTAGGTTAACATTGATTAAGCTTCTGCCCTGTGTCCCCTTTCCTTCATTCGGAATCATTGTACATAATAATAATAAATTGTGTTCTTCCTCTGATTTGACTGTTTTTGTCCCTTCCATCCATTGGCTTCGCATGGTACAAATAGAACCGCTCGAATCGGGTTTCATAGGAAGGTAACGGCACAAGTCACGTGATACGCATACCGCTCGGGCATAATCGATTAAGCGTGGCTTGTGCGAGGCTCGGGCCCCGGTTTCGGGGCAGCATGAGTCAAATGTACGTGTGACGTTGACGCGATACCATTTTTCACACTTGCTCCGGAAGTGGCGATTCGAAGAAAATGGCGGCGCCTCGCACGTGGCGGTGGCACCCAGGCCCGCTGTGCGACCCGGGTTCGACATTGAATTATACCTTATCCAAATGACTGCAAAAATTGATTGGCTGGAAAACAAAATGGGGAATCGAATGGCTAATCAAATGAAAGAAATGAAGGAGGGGTTGGAAAGCAAAATGGACGCCCAGAGGGACGAAGCAAGGTGTAACATGAAAAAATTGGAAAACGAAATAAAGGAATCCAGATGTGATATGAAAAAAATGAAAGCAGCCAAAAAGAGGGATATGAAAAAGGCAGGGGAGGACATTGGACGCAGGTTGAGCGGGAAGGTAGCAGTGGTACGCGACGGGGTGAAGCGGTATGAGGAACGCGTGGAGAGCGAGGTAAAGTGGAGCACAGCCAAGTTGACCGGGGCTATGGGAGTAGCGACGCGAGAGGGTGTAGAGGAGCCGACGATCGCCGAATTGGGAACGAAAATTGTGGGGGCGCCGGCGAAGGTCGAGTTGGAAAAAAGAAATTTTAGGGGTGCCGACGATCGTCGTGATAGAAAAAGAAGAAACAATTGGGGCTGAAGAGACGGTAGAATCGGGGAGTAAATCGCGGGAGAAAGAGATGGAACATGTATAAAGTTTGTGTTTGCACCATGATGCCGTGCTTGCTGCTAATGAAATAAAAAGGTTGCAGGAGCTGGCAGAGAAGGAGGTCCTCGAGGTAAGAAAAAATGGTGTGAATGTGTTTGCCATGAATGGGTTTTCGGCACACTTGGGACAAAGGTGAGACCCGGGCGTTCGTGATGGGCCCATTGTGCGGTGTACGAGGGCGACTGGTACGGAGTGTGAGAGAGAGTCCGTACCCGAGTGTGTGGAGAGCGAGTGTGTTACGGAGTGTGTAACGGGAAAGTGCGCACCTGGGGGTGTGGAAAAAGAGTGTGCGATGGCCGAGGAGTGTGAGCGAGAATGCACAACGAAGTGTGTGGGGGGCTCGTGTGCGCCTGGTTGTGCAGTAAAGGAGTGTGCGCAGGAGTGCACACCAGAGCATGTTACAGAGTGTGTGCAGGAGTGCAGACCCGAGTGTGTTACGGAATGTGTACGAGAAGACTGCGTGGAGAAAGAGTGTGCACCAGGGTGTGCGATGATTGAGTGTGCGAAGGAGGAGTGCACAACCGAGAGTGTGGAAAAAGTGTACGATGGCCGAGTGTGCGAGGGCCGAGTGCATACTGAAGTGTGTGGAAGGTGCGAGTGTGACTGGGTGGTGTGCACCACAGTGTGCAATAACAGAGTGTGAGGGAGAATGCACACCGGACTGTGTGCGTAAAGAGTGTGTAACGGAGTGTGTGGGAGGTGCATGCACGCCTAGGTGTGCAAGTGCGGAGTGGTATCGCGAGTGGTGAGGACAAGGCTCAAGCATCGACACCGACCGGGGGGGGGGAGGGGGTAGCGCCTAGCGGAATGGGTATCAGACGCGAGCCCCCGGTGAGTTGTGTGCAGCAGGGACCGGAGGGAATCCGTGCTGCGTTGGTCTCACAAGGACCGGCGTGCACGATTCGTGCCTCCGGCCCCCGCACTGTATGGTTGCTGCCGTGCCGGCAAAGGCGATCGGCGAGGTTCAAGGGGAGGTAGGAGTTTTCGGAGCCGCACACCTTGTCGGGTGCGGTGCTCCGACCGTGGCCGGTTGGGCCACCGTGCGTGGGACCGCGAGGCCCCGCGCAGGGATGGAGCCCGGCACCTCGGCCCATCCATCCCTCCCCCCTTGGATCGAAAATGCCGGACGGACACCCCATACAGGCGACCAACCACCCGCATGGATCGCTTGGCCCTTCGAGGTCGGGCCGTGACAAGAAACATCCACATGAAGAGGCTAATAGTGTAGAGGACTGTGAGAGTAGTGTACCCCACGTGGAGGAATGGTCCTGACCATTCCGCACACTGGGTGGGCCCATGAGCACGAGTTTAGGGGGATGGCAGTGATAGGCACATGGAGGTGCCAGCAATGGTTGCCTCCATGGGGCACCGAAGCTCGCCGAGGGAGGGCTAGGATAATGTTAGGGATTTAGAAGACAGTAGAGACTGAGAATTAAGTAGTGACACCTGACCTATAGAGGGGACGTAGACAGTTTAGGTGGTTGTTAAAGGAAAGGGAGTGCTTAGTTTAAAGGGACGACAGGGAAGCACGAGTTTTAGGGGAACGTAGTTAGGTAGCGGCTGCTGTGTGTGTGAGGAATTGTGTGTGGAAAATAAACGGAGTTGTGCGGTAGTGTTTGAGTAATTGTGTTGAGGTGTGTGAGCACAAAAGGTGTGTGAATAAATGGTGTGGAAGTAGTTGGTGTGGAATGATTGGTGAGGAGTGCATGGTGCGAAGGAGTGAATGGGGGGGAGAAGTGGAACCTATTCGCGGAAGCCCGGGGGGGGGGGGGGGGTAGTGTAAAGCCAGGTAGAGGGCATAGGTAAATTTGCATGGATATTGACACCTGTGGTGCGGGTAGTAGAAAGTAGTGCTTTGGAGGGTGCAGTAGTCAGTGACATGGCTGGGCGTGTGGCTTAATTGGTGCGTATGGTTATTGGAGCACTCCACCACTGGTAGTTTGTCGGCCAGGTGAGGCCGCAGGTAGGCTCTGGGAGCCGGTTAGGGTAGTTGTGAGTGGGGCCCAAGGATCCCTGGAGAGGACCCGGGTCACCCAATGCCAAGGTGGGAATCAGGGGGTAAGAGCCAGGGAGGGCCTTCCCCAGTTAGGGTAGTTGTGAGTTGTTGAGTGGGGCCCGGGGATCCCAGGAGAGGACCCGGGTTGCCCAATGCCAAGGTGGGCATCAGGGGGTAAGTGCCAGGGAGGGCCTTCCCCAGTTAGGTAGTCGCAAGGAGCAGGTAAGCTCGGGTGGCGGCTTCAGTGGCGGAGGTGCGCAGGTAGTTGGACCTGCTAGTGGGGCCACACGACCCAGCCCCAAAATTGTGCGGGGGCATGAGTGAAAATTTGTGGGAGTGAGACCCAAATTCAGAGGGCACCGCAGTGTGGGCAATGGGAATTCGGGTTCTTAGAACCACATAGTTTAAAGAAGCCGATTGGCAGGGTACGACCCCGGGTAGTGTAAAAGAGTAATGTCATTAGCGTAGCTAGGATATGAGAAATCCCTTCGCACCATCCACAGCCATTCACTGAGGAGGACGAGCTCCACACCAAGGCTCTGTGAACTGTTTGAGTGGTAAGACGCATCACGACGTAAAGTGACATTGTGTGTGTTCCATCCCTTCCTTCTTGTGGGGGATTGGGGACGAATTTGGTATAGGGGGGGGGGGGGGGGATATGGGAGACAAGATATAGAGACGGATTGTAAATACAAGGGGGGCTAGGGTAGTATAGCCAACGGTGGGGGGGGGGGGGGTACAGACGGATAGGGACGAGCCTGCTCTGCTCGCTCTTCCGCCTCCCTCATGCCGCACCACCTTGTTTTCTATGTGCCATTGCGTCTTTTCTGCTTGCTTGTTGTGCCTTGTCTCTCCACCCGCCCCAGGACCATTTTGGAGGCCGAACAGTGCAGCACCATCGAACTGTGCAGCATCCATTCTGCACCCATGTTGCACATGTGCAGCCGAAGTGTGCAGCACCTTGTTGCCACAAACCACCTTTTGCTGCACCCTTATTCCACCTGTGCAGCCGACCTGTGCAGCATTTTTGCTGCCCCAAACCTTTTGCTGCACCTCATCACACTTAAGGACCACAAGCCTTGTGGCCTTGCACCTCTGCTGTGCAGCATTTTGCTGCAAAATCATCTTGCAACTTCGGACCACTTGTTTGAGTGGCACTGATACCACGCAGTTGGACCACGTGAGAACGGCCCTGCTGGTCAAAAAAAGCATTTTTGTTTATTATTGCGTGCTAGGGACAAGAAGTTATGCAAGTTTAGATGGCCTTGAAGTTTCAAATGGCCTGTATGCCGGTCAGGGGGGCCAGCCGGTTTGATAGACGCACACGGAAGAAGCAAGAAGCAAGATGCAAGAAGCAAGCAGCAAGTGCCATTTATGAGTGTGTTTTTGCTGTGTTTTCTCTCCCCTCCAATCTTCTCTTCCAAAAAGAACAGGTCCTGGGTCATATAATTGTAAATATATGTGCTTGTAAATATAAGAATGCTGCCCACCGGCTATGTGTTTAGTTTGAAAATTCCGGAAATACTCGGGTAGTTGTGGGCGTGAAACTGTTAGGTAGCTGCTCAATGCAATAGGAGGGACATATTTAGTGTTAAAACTGTCGCATACATGGGTCAGAGTAAATGCTAGGGGGAACCACACCTATGTGTCACATTTAAACGTGAGGTTAATTTTGCATGTGAGGCTCTACCGGTCGTTCCAGTGGTGGTTTCGACTCGGGACGAGTCTGACGAGGGAGGGGTGTAGTGTTGTGGTTTTGGAATAAAGGTCAATTCCCCCTCATAGGTAGACGCACCACAACATGAATCCTCGCGATAGTTCAGTTATTTCTTAGTGAATGTAAGCGTAGTCCTTTCCTGTGTTTAGTTTTGCGTTGAGTAGGCCAGTAAGTTTAGGTGTTCTTTTGGCGCTTAAGTGCCACGCGGCAGGCCTGAACAAGTCCAGCGAGGCCGAAAGGAGGCGCTGCAGGAGGAGTGGCCAGTAAGGAACGAGCCGCCAATCAGGGCTCGAGGGGAGTGGCTTACCACGGCGGCAGAGGCGGGGTTTGAAACATTCGAGTGAGACTCTGGGGCGGGGGCCATATAACCCTGCTCCGAGTCCCCCCACCTCAGAACGCATGAGAGAGGGAATGCACGAGAGGAAAATTTCCATGAGAGGAAAAGAGAGGCAGAACAGGTGAGAGCAAGAACGCACAATGCAGAACGCAGGGAGAATGAGAAGAGGTCAGTTGAGGTCGGTCAGAGTCGTGTGCTGAGTTACAGTTCCCTGTGAGACGAGTTACATTTCCCCTTGAGAGTGAGTTGGGTTGAGCTTGAGAACGAGAACAGCAGCAGAACGCGCAGAGTTAAAGAAGAGGGCAGACGAGAACGTGAGTGGAGCTGCAGAATGAGGAATTGAATTGCTTATTGCACACGAACTTTCCCCGTGCCCTGCGCTGTATTAATCGCGCGCTCGAGAGGACGACCCGCGCCGGGCCACAGACACGTGATTTCCTCCTGCCTGCCTTCTCCTGATATGTGCGGTGACCACCAGAGGGCTACACCACGAGTGAGCTGTCCGGGAGTGACCGGCAGCAAGGCGCATTTGGCGCACGAACTTCTCTTCCTCCATCTCCCCGTGTGAGTGATTTGGCCCATTGTCTGGTCTTAAGTTAACATTGATTAAGCTTCTGCTCTGTGTCCCCTTTCCTCATTCAGAATCATTGTACATAATAATAATAAATTGTGTTCTTCCTCTGATTTGACCGTTTTTGTCCCTTCCATCCATTGGCTTCGCATGGTACGAATAGAACCGCTCGAATCGGGTTCCATAGGAATGTAACGGCACAAGTCACGTGATATGCATACCGCTTGGGCGTAATCGATTAAGCGTGGCTTGTGCGAGGCTCGGTCCCCGCTTTCGGGGCAGCGTGGGTCAAAGGTATGTGCGACGTTGTCCCGATACCCTTTTTCACGCTTGCCCGGGAGTGGCGATTCGGTCTCGTGGACCTGAAGACCCAGGGGGAAAAAGGGGTTTAATTCCCCCCTTTGTAACGGGAACGGGCTTCGGGAGATCCGCAACAATATATACAGACTTGGCATTTAATATGGAATAATTTTTTTGTGGGGGTGAACTTACTTTTCAAGATGTCTTAGAACCAAAAGTTCATTGGAATTATGTTGAAATTATTCTAGATTTTGTTAATGTGACCTTTAAAAGAAAAAAAACCACATTTGACATTTCAAAACAAATAAATTGATCCTTGAAAGTGATGTAAACTGATATCGAACTCAATTCATGGACAGTACTCTGTTAAACTTCTGTACATTTTCCAGAAGTATCTCTTTATTTTGCACATTAGCCAAAATTTTTTTTAACAAAAACAAAAGTTAAATTACGACTGGGATTACGGACAGTAAAATTACAGTTCAGTACTTCGTGTAACCCCGAGCATTCAGGAGGGCATGTACACGTTGAGGCATGCTGTTCACGAGATTTGCCAAGGTTTGGACAGGAATCGCTTGCCATGCAGTGACAATAGCCTGCTGCAATTCACGCACAGAGGTGGGCTGCTCGTCCAAGTGGTCGATTTGACGCGTTAATTGTGCCCACAAGTTCTCTATCGGATTCATATCCGGGGACATGGCAGGCCACTCCATATGCTCTACACCACGGTCAGCAAGAAAGTGTTGGATCATGCGAGCACGATGAGGCCGTGCATTGTCATCTTGGAAGACAAAGTTTCCTCGAAAGGCTGCACGAGCAAATGGAAGCAATGTTTCTTCCAGAATGGCCCTGTACTTGAACTGGTTCAGGTTTCCATTCAGAACAACCAGGTCAGTTTTGCCCCCTGCATGAAAAGCAGCCCAAACGGTCACCCCACCACCTCCAGCTTGGACTCTTGGCACTATACAATCTTTGTTGAAGGCTTCATGCACTTGTCTGCAC
>NC_136268.1:130491705-130561705 GCF_964187855.1 Myxine glutinosa
TTCCGACCCCCGAGGCCTCAGCCCGGCCACTCTGTCAACAGACAGAGATTTATTCATTGGTCCCCATTGGCTAAACATCAAGCAGAGCCGCCAATCCAGATTTCGGGCTTAATAATCTGTTTTGGGGCCACAGGAAAGGCCTGCCTTTTTTGCTTGTGAAAAAAGGTAAAAAAGTCAAACATTTGAACAGCCTTGGACGTGCACCTTGACCCCATGGCCAAGGCACAACGTCAACAAGGCTGTCCCAATAACATTACACATGCGCCTCAACCCCAAGGGGAAAGCACATGGTCATTCAAACGCATGCATCATGCCCCCGAAGGGCCACAATGCATGGTCATACAATTGGGACCACTCCTCTTAATAGGAGTAAGACCCCTTAATCCACCAGCAGGGCATTACTCCTGCCAGGTCCGATTTGCATGCAGGTCTACCGCTGTTTTGGGGGCCACAGCTAAGGCCTGCCTTTTTTGCTTGTGAAAAAAGGTTAAAAAAGTCAAACATTTGAACAGCCTCGGACGTGCACCTTGACCCCATGGTCAAGGCACAACGTCAACAAGGCTGTCCCAATAACAATACACATGCGCCTCAACCCCAAGAGGGAAGCGCATGGTTCATTCAAACGCATGCATCATGCCCCCGAGGGCCACAATGCATGGTCATTCAATTGGGACCACTCCTCTCAATAGGAGTAAGACCCCTTAATCCACTGACAGGGCATTACTCCTGTCAGGTACGATTTGCACCATCGTCAGGACGGCATACTGCAAAAAATCTAACCAATGAGGACCAAAATCGTCTATTAAGTTGATCAAGGCACCTCCTAGCTTTAATGGTGAGCACCAGCCACGAATTATGTCTCACATGGTAAATACCGCATAACCCGCAAGGAACCAACAGCCTGTCTGCCACACAGACCATTGTTCCCGCCAGTGCAAACCAAAACCAGGGGGTGCGGTGCGATTGGTGGGGATAATAATCAACGACATAACAGCGTGACGAGCGCTGTCCCGATCTCCTGTGGACCAAAGTCCGAGACCAAAGCGTCACCTCCGACCCAGAGGCCTCAGCCCGGCCACTCTGTCAACAGACAGAGATTTATACATTGGTCCCCATTGGCTAAACATCAAGCAGAGCCGCCAATCCAGATTTCGGGCTTATTAACCTGTTTTGGGGCCACAGGTCGCCCTGCCTTTTTTACTATGAAAAAAGGTAAAAAGTCAAACATTTGAACAGCCTTGGACGTGCACCTTGACCCCATGGCCAAGGCACAACGTCAACAAGGCTGTCCCAATAACATTACACATGCGCCTCAACCCCAAGGGGGAAGCACATGGTCATTCAAACGCATGCATCATGCCCCCGAGGGGCCACAATGCATGGTCATACAATTGGGACCACTCCTCTTAATAGGAGTAAGACCCCTTAATCCACCGACAGGGCATTACTCCTGCCAGGTACGATTTTGCAGGCTTATTAACCTGTTTTGGGGCCAACGGAAAGGCCTGCCTTTTTTGCTTGTGAAAAAAGGTAAAAAGTCAAACATTTGAACAGCCTCAGAGTGCACCTTGACCCCATGGCCAAGGCACAACGTCAACAAGGCTGTCCCCATAACAATACACATGCGCCTCAACCCCAAGGGCGAAGCACATGGTCATTCAAACTCATGCATCATGCCCCCGAAAGGCCACAATGCATGGTCATACAATTGGGACCACTCCTCTTAATAGGAGTAAGACCCCTTGATCCACCGACAGGGCATTACTCCTGCCAGGTCCGATTTGCATGCAGGTCTACCAGCGCTTTTAGGGCCTGCGCAAGGCCTGCCTTTTTTGCTTGTGAAAAAAGGTAAAAAGTCAAACATTTGAACAGCCTCGGACGTGCACCCTGATCCCATGGCCAAGGCACAACGTCAACAAGGCTGTCCCCATAACAATACACATGCGCCTCAACCCCGAGGGGGAAGCACATGGTCATTCAAACTCATGCATCATGCCCCCGAAGGGCCACAATGCATGGTCATACAATTGGGACCACTCCTCTTAATAGGAGTAAGCCCACTTGATCCACCGGCAGGGCATTACTCCTGCCAGGTCCGATTTGCATGCAAGCCTGCCAGCCTGTTTTGGGTTTGGCTCGGTTTTGGCTCTGGCATTTGGCTCGGTCCGTGTCGATGTGCCAGCGGACATGGACGTCGGACAAGCACCTTTCAAATGTCTGTGCTCCCTACAGGTAAAACACATCTTCGTCTCCGTTGCGATGTACATCGTGTAATTTCGCTTATCAGCAACCAGCGTTGCCGACGCATTGAGTGACTGGGCGTTGTTCTTTAGCACGATGTAGCAATGCCGTCGGAACGACATTATGTGACGAACCGTAGAATCGGATCGCAAACGAAGAGGAATCATGGAAACTCGTAACACCATGGTCCCAAACTGTTTTAAAGTGGAGACAATATCTCCGCTTTTCACGCACGGCGGAATATTTGACAAAATCACTTTCACCGCCGGCGTGTCCATCGGACTCACATTAACAAAAATGTCTGGCAGTACTGACAAATCGGTTTCGACCGCTTGGGCTAAGTAGCGCTCCTCTGAAAGAAAAACCAAAACTTGTTGGTTCATCTTAGAAGCCGCTGAAACGTTCTCGATCCCAACGAGCTCTCCCAAGCCCAACTGTTACGTGCTCCTCCCCAAACCCCGGTCACGGTGTACCTCCGAGCCCCGAGAGGAGTCACGGCAGAAATATGTGTTATTCTGTGTGTCAAAGATCAATGGTGAAACCACACCAATTGTTACCAACAAACAAGTATTGTATTAAGATCACACCATAATAACAGCACAAAAACAATAGTAATCAATTGTATAACCAATATATCATTCCTATGATGGTACCATCAGTTTCGTACAATATAACTCACTGTGCTCCAAGTGAGCGAAAATAACATTCCCAATGTCTCTATCCCGGCATCAAGCCAAAGTCGATCCACGCTTCAGTGATCGTCAGAACGATGTCGTATCGAGACCAGAATCCCGTTCGGTTGACAGTCACACTGCCAAAGATAGGCAAAGGTACCCTCATGAGGCGACTGGGAAAACACACCTTCGGGTATGGACGTTCAACGGCTTCCAATCGACGAACCACAAATTCCCACTCAAAATCCACGTTACACACACACACCAGATTAACGTCTGGATGGTTGTGAAAATGGTTGAAGCGAGGTGAAGAAACCTGGAGCGATGCGAAATCAGGCGCGAGGTAAAATGGCCAACAGTCCGTTCTCGAGCCGTAACGGCACTCTAATGATTCTCTTCGGAATCAACCGCAAAACCTGTCACGCAGGTTTATCTGTCACAGCGATAACAACTCTGTCGCAGGAATCCCTTTCCCAGGAAACCCCAAAGTTCACTCGTGACCCTCGTTCGCCAGCATTTGCTCAAAACCTCAACGCAGCTCGGCTCCTTCTCCGACCTCACTCGCTCCACCTCTTCTTCCTCTTCTACCTCCTCTTCTTTTTCATCCGGTTCCCGATCCGGCTTCCGGTTTCTTTTAAAACACTAACTTTTTTTACCTTTTGAAAACAGCAATCTCTATTTCACTTAAACGATTACAATAATAGTACATGGACCCAAAAATATTTACAGTGGATGAGAACCACAACAACGGAAGTGACGAACCCGTAACACAACACAATGTCCTCGACCCGAACTCCATCAGGTGGACTCACGATGACTCCATTCTTTCGAGTCAGCGACTCGTAACTACTATTCTGCAAACGACCATTTGCCATAGTGATAAATGAACCAAAACGAAGGAAATATTTGAAAAAACAAAACAAAATAGAACCTATCGCAAGCAAGGCCTGCAGGCGAAGATAAAATGAAAAGAAATAGAAAAAGGGAGCCGATAAACGACGATGATGAAAAACACGGCAAGCAGCGCACAGGCCCGAAGAACACAAGGTTCTTTAGGACTCGCACACAAACTCACCGTGCGTGCTCTCTTTCTCTCTCTTGTCTCAACAAAGAAAGGAAACACGGGGAAAACTTCACAAACACGTACAAGGACACAGAGGGAGTGAAATGGGGGATGGGAACGGCAACAACACAACTCGGTACTCACAGCTCTTCACACACAGCCGCCATGATTGCCACACCCACGCACGACTTACCAACATCCAGCAGGGGCACACGAGAAAGAGAGAAAGAGAGAAACAGACAGACACAGACAGAGAGATAGACGGAGAGAGAGAGAGAGAGAGAGAGAGAGAGAGAGAGAGAGAGAGAGAGAGAGACGGAGAGAGAGAGACAGAGAGAGAGACAGAGAGAGAGACAGAGAGAAAGACAGAGAGAGAGAGAGAGACAGAGAGAGAGACAGAGAGAGAGAGAGAGAGAGAGAGAGAGAGAGAGAGACAGAGAGAGAGAGACAGAGAGAGAGAGAGACAGAGAGAGAGACAGAGAGAGAGAGAGACAGAGAGGGAGAGACAGAGAAGGAGAGAGAGAGAGAGAGTACAATGTTTCTTCCATATTGTGCAATCAATGTAAAAGTACATTGAGAATAAAAGTTGTAATGCATGTAAAAACAATGCAATACATGCAAAAGAAGGAACAAGCCAATATGTTTATTAACATAAGTATAAAGGACAAGCAGGATAAAGACAGATGGAGACATTTGTTCATTTTGTTTGCAGCCTATGGATGCTGGTTGCATCATTGATGGGAGCACGGCTATGCCTCTGATGCAGTGCCCCTGTAGATTAGAGCAAGAGTTTGTAATTTCTTCAGAGTGCCGGCGATAGCTCGCAGACAATTTGTGAGAGACACGGTGGGAACTTCCCCTCTCTGGTATCCGATGTGCCCCACTCCCTCTTTTTTAACTGTCTGGACTTCAAACATCTGGGGCCTTCGCACAAACCTGACTGATAACTCCACACTGGTTGCTTTTGACAAATCAGACGTAATCTGCTCAACAGAAACTTTCCTCCTTCAAGGCTTTCCTTCAAGGTTAGGCTTTCCTCTGGTATGATAGACCAGAGCCTCGTCCTGGTGATGGAGTTGCTCTCTTTATCAAAAACTCTATTCTGCACTCTCCCTGCACTGCCCTCTCTCCTCCTCACCCCCAGGAGTACCTCTGGCTATGGCTTCCCATTCGCGCTCACCTTTTGTTCATATGTGTGTTGTACCGTCCACCAAACAGTGATGGCTCCATTTAGGTCTCGCTCTCCAACAACATGGACCAACTTCTATCCCCTCATCCCAACCCTCTCTTCCTCATATGTGGTGATTTCAATTGTCATCATGCCAGCTGGCTGGGTGTGAGCACCTCTCGCACCAGCCATGGCAACTCGGCAAAGGACTTCTGCGACTCATTGGGACTGACAGAATCGGTCAATTTCCCGACCCGGATCTCAGTCAATGGTACATCATCTCTTCTAGACTTGGTTATGACCAACATCACTGCAAATGTCTGCTGTTCTTCTTCTGCTCCAATCGGTTCATCTGATGATTTGCTTGTTGGTGGACATCTCTCTGATGGACATCTCTCAAGCCATTCTCAAAGAGCCTCATCAGCACCGACGAGTCTGGCATTTCAATCAGGCCGACTGGCACGGTCTTCAAGCAGTCATCAATCATCTGTACTGGTCTCCCATCTTTACTGCCTCTGACATCAACTCATCCTGGGAATTCTTCCAATGTAAACTGCTCTCTCTCTCATGCACAGATTTATCCCATCTCGTCTTCAGTTGTCATACCCTTCCTCCCGTCCATGGTACACAGAATCCTGTGGTGAAGCAGTTGCCCTGAAACAACTTGCCTTTGCCTCATGGAAGGCAAAACCAATCGATGGTAATCTCAGTTCCTTCCACAAAGTTCGGAACAAGTGTGTGTCTACCATAATGAGAGCCAGGAAACAATATCTCTCTACTCTCAAGACTGAACTCTCAAACCTGTCTCCCTCTTCCAAATCCTGGTGGCGTCTGCTCAAATCTGTTTCTGGTGTTTGTCCCCCTTCATCCCCGCCCTTATCTCAAATGGCTACACAGCTGACACTGCACGTGACAAAGCCAAATGCCTCAACTCTGTGTTTGCCTCAACATCTTGTGTCTCAAACCCATCGCTCTCTGTACCCACCTTAACTAGTCGAACCCAGCTGCTCCTGGACTCTGCACCCTTCTCTTCCGACAAGGTGGATAGGTTTCTGTCAAACCTCCACTCTGATTCTGCAAATGGACAAGATGGCATCAGGCCACGGGTCCTAAAATCCTGCGCTGCCACTCTATCTCACCCTCTCTCTGTTCTATTCACCCTCTCTTTTGATCAAGGTCATCTGCCATCAGCTTGGAAATCAGCCAACATTACCGCTTTACACAAAAAATGTCCTTGCAGACAGATCCTTGCAATTCCAGACCAATCAGCCTGATCCCAATCATCAGCAAAGTCATGGACCGCATTACCGCTTCTGATATTAAATCCATCCTTCCTCTTCTCCAATGGCTTGATCTCTGATCATCAATTTGGATTCAGACCAGGTCATTCTACTCTGGACATACCGCTTTTGGTGTCTCAACAATGGATGGAGGTCCTGAACAGCAAACAGGAAATCAGAGCAGTCTCAATTGACATAATGTATCTCGTGCCTTCGATAAGGCATGGCACGCTGCCATACTCACCAAACTCTCTTATGGTATCCATGGAAATCTCCACGCATGGCTTGCGGACTTCCTCTCCTGTCGTAGTCAACGTGCGGCTCTAAATGGAATTCTCTCATCTTCCCTTCCTGTCCAGGCTGGAGTTCCTCAATGCAGTGTTCTGGGTCCTGTGCTTTTCCTGGTCTTCATCAATGATCTTTCTGAATCTCTGGGAAATCCTTTCTATCTCTTCGCTAATGACTCGACTCTCTGCCGCTCCATATCTCAACCCTCAGATCGGCAGGCAGGAGCAGCCTCTTCACTCTCTGCACACCTGGATAAAATCACAAGCTGGTCAGACAAGTGGAACATTACTAGGAATTTCAATTCTGATTCAATCCTGACAAATCTCACACTCTTACTATGTCTCTCCGAAACGACCGTCTGGAAAACCCTCCCATCTACTTTCTTAACAATCTTCTCAAAGAAGTTCTGTCATTCAAGCTTTTGGGTCTCACTATCTGCCATGATCTTTCCTGGGAAACCACATTTCCAAGCTGGCCTCCAAGGCCAGTTGCCGACTGGGCATCCTCCATCATGCGAAGTCCTTTCATGGCACACCTGAGCTCCTCACCACATACAAGGCTTTCATCTGCAGCTCAATGGAATACTGCTCTCCCCTCTGGGCTGGTGCTCCTGCCTTACACCTAGCTTGGCTACACGCTGTAGAAACCAAGGCTCTTAGAATCATTGGTATATCCCACGATGAAGATTATTCTGAGGGCCTTTCACTCTCACCACAGGCAGGTTGGCTGTCTTTCTGTCTTCTACTGACTCCTCTCCAGCCTTGCTTCCCCTGCTCTGTCTGTGCTCTGTCCCCTAAATATTCCTGCAGGACGCACAAGATCTGTCAGCAACTCTCTTCTGGTGAAACAACCAAAATCAAGACTCACTGCTCACCTTCACTCTTTCATTCCATTTTTTCCCCCACCTCTGGAACAAACTCCCACACTCTCTTCAATCCCACTCCTCCCTCCAGGTCTTCAAAACACCTGTTCACCACCATCTCTTATCTTCCCCCATCCAAAACCTTAATGTTTTCTACCCCCATTAATACACCCCAAATCCACCTTTTCCAATCTCCAACTTCATCCCTAAAATTCCTAGTAGTGTCCATTTGTTTTATAATGTGTACCCCACCCTCTACCTTCCACAGATCTCCCAATGCCTCTGTTCTCCACTGTTGTGCTTCCCTCTCTCTCCCACTCTTGTCTCCCACTCCCTATATTATATGTTATATATGTTAGCTCTTACACGAGCCTCAACGTATTAGACAATAAAAATAACTTTAACATCCACAAACTAATGCTGGCAGATGGAACACCCAGTCCTTCCGAGGCAAGGCAAGCAAATTAGTGACTAGCCCGGCCTGCGAGGCACCAGGATGACAGTGTATAGCTGGGCCAAGATTTGAACCCAGGGTAGATAGCTCATAGGCAAGTGGGTATGCCTCTTGGCTATCCTACCATGCTAGATACAGTGACAGAGCGATAGTGATAGACTGCACAATGTTTTCCTTACACTGTGCCAGCAATCTGCTGGGGGGGAGGGGGAAGGGGGAGGGGGAGGGGTAAGGGGGAAGGGGGAGGGGTAAGGGGGGAGGGGGAAGGGGGAGGGGGAGAGGGGGAGGGGGGAGGGTGAAGGGGGGAGGGGGAGGGGGAATGGGGAGGGGGGCGGGGGAAGGGGGAGGGGGAAGGGGGGGGAAGGGGGAGGGGGAAGGGGGAGGGGGAAGGGGGGGAAGGGGGAGGGGGAAGGGGGAGGGGGAGGGGGGATGGGGGAGGGTGAGGGATGGGAGGAAGTGGGAGGGGGGAGAGGGGAGGGTAGGGGGAGGGTTAGGGGGGGAGGGGGGAGGGGGGAGGTTACATTACACCGATTTACATTGAAAACTGCTGAAATATGTACACAACTTCAACTTAGCACAGTTTAGTAAATACTCGAGATAAATCCATGCGGTAAAAATTGCTGAGAGTTGCTAAGACCTACGACTTAGAAATTCCACCTGGACACACTTCAGGGGGCACTTTCAAAGGGGAGATGTGCTTATTCTTTCTAAAAAATATTTTAGGTGTGGTATAGACACGATATTTGCATGCATCGGTTTCAAAAATCGAGCAAATATGGTAAATATTACTCACGTGAAACCAGGATCCGTCTCGGTGGTAGCCATGAGTGCGTAGATGTCACATGATCAGTCATGAAGAGTGGTTAAGTCCAAAAATGACATACCATGGGCATGGCATAAAAACGATTTGCCCGCAACGGCGGTCACAGAGTGCCATGCACAGCGTGACGTAAGTAGTGCGCGCAGCGCCCCTGGCGGAATTACCGGTCCCTATCAAAGACATTTAATTCATATCACACAAAATCGACACAAAACACGACCGCTTTTCGCTCTGAATTACGTGCAAACGTGTGACGGAAATCACCATCGCCCAGCATCGAATGCCAACCAAGATGGCGCCCGGTAACTGCATCTCCACCTATGTGGAGTGAATGGCAATGGTCACATCACGTGATCGCTCTGAGCGAATCAGTCTAGCGGCGGGGATGAAACATCACGTGATCGCTCTGAGCGAATCAGCGAGCTGCTCGCACTGGCTGAGATTAGCGGGTACTTCGCTGAAATGCGCTGAGGTAAATATGAATAAAAAATATGGATCGTCAAATATTTTGAGTTCGGCCATGTTCGTCCCAGGCTCAATGGCCATGTCTATGCCAAATATCAAGCACGTGAGCCTCTCCATTTCGGAGTCTATCGGTAACATAACACACACACACACACACACACACACACACACACACACACACACACACAAACTGTGTTATATATATATATATATATATGTATATGTGATGCTGACCTTTGATCTTTTGACCAAATTATTAATGCTCCTTTTCCATATTCTCATAATAAAGCTTTGTTGAAAATTTAATGACAAAACGGAAGTGGTAAATTTAGATTTCAGGTCAATTGGATGAAAATTGATTATTTTATGTGATGCTGACCTTTGACCTTTTGACAAAATGAAGAATTTTCCTTCTCCATCTATATATATAAAACACAGTTTGTGTGTGTGTGTGTGCGTATGTAATGTTACCGATAGACTCCGAAACAGAGAGGCTCACGTGCTTGATATTTGGCATAGACATGGCCATTGAGCCTGGGACGAACATGGCCGAACTCAAAATATTTGACGATCCATATTTTTTATTCATATTTACCTCAGCGCATTTCAGCGAAGTATCCGCTAATCTCAGCCGGTGTCAGAACAGCTCGCTGATTCGCTCAGAGCGATCACGTGATGTTCCATCCCCGCCGCAAGACTGATTCGCTCAGAGCGATCACGTGATGTGACCATTGCCATTCACATCCACATAGGTGGAGATGCAGTTACCGGCGCCATCTTGGTTGGCATTCGATGCTGGGCGATGGTGATTTCCGTCACACGTTTGCACGTAATTCAGAGCGAAAAGCGATCGTGTTTTGTGTCGATTTTGTGTGATATGAATTAAATGTCTTTGATAGGGACCGGTAATTCCGCCAGGGGCGCTGCGCGCACTACTTACGTCACGCTGTGCATGGCACTCTGTGATCGCCGTTGCGGGCAAATCGTTTTTTATGCCATGGTATGTCATTTTTGGACTTAACCACTCTTCATGACTGATCATGTGACATCTACGCACTCATGGCTACCACCGAGACGGATCCTGGTTTCACGTGAGTAATATTTACCATATTTGCTCGATTTTTGAAACCGATGCATGCAAATATCGTGTCTATACCACACCTAAAATATTTTTTAGAAAGAATAAGCACATCTCCCCTTTGAAAGTGCCCCCTGAAGTGTGTCCAGGTGGAATTTCTAAATCGAAGGTCTTAGCAACTCTCAGCAATCCTTTACCACATGGATTTATCTCGAGTATTTACTAAACTGTGCTAAGTTGAAGTTGCGTACATATTTCAGCAGTTTTCAATGTAAATCGGTGTAATGTAACCTCCCCCCCTCCCCCTCCCCCTACCCTCCCCTCTCCCCCTCCTCTACCCCTCCCCTCCTACCCCTCCTCCTCCTCTACCCCTCCCCTCCTACCCCTCCCCTCTCCCCCTCCCATCCCTCACCCTCCCCTCTCCCCCTCACACCCTTCCCATCCCTCACCCTCCCCATCCCCCCCTCTTCTCCCCTCTCCCCCCTCTTCCCATCCCTCACCCTCCCCCCCTCTCCCCCTCTTCTCCCCTCTTCCCCTCTTCTCCCCCTCCCCTCTTCTCCCCTCCCCCCCCTCTCCCCTCCCCCCCCCTCTTCTTTCCTCCCCCCCCTCCCCCCCCCCGTTCCCCTACCCTCCCCCGCCCGGCAATGCCGGGTACTTCTGCTAGTATTATCATAATAAAGCTTTGTTGAAAATTTGATGACAAAACTCAAATAGTAAAAAAAAGTTACGGCCCAGAAAGACACACACTCGCGTAAACACACACACACACACACACACACACACACACACACACACACACACACACACACACACACACACACACACACACACACACACACAAAAGTGATTACAAAAGCCCATCTCCTGCAGGGGACAGGCTAATGAAAAGAAGTACCGAGGTCTGAAAACATATGGTGGATTAAATGGATAAAGTTGACATATTTGAGAATGTGGACAAGCCGATGTGGCAAGCAGCCCATGACAGTATGGCAAGAGCGGTCCACAGTGTTGAGCGAGCCACCCTGGAACAGACGTGAAGAAGCACATGCTTATTTGGGCAAACATCCATAGCAATGTCTCACTATGGGAAGTGCCTTCATCTCTTGAATAGTGTAATTTGGGAGGTGATTCAGGGCACTGTAATCTTACACCTCCTTCTCAGGCCAACTCAACTGCAGATGGAAAAGTAAACACCGGGTCAATGGCAGTTGGCACATAAAGGAGGAGCAATGATCTGAAATTGGGAAGTGCCTTCATTCAATTGGGAATCACCTTCATCATAAAGAACAATGAACGATTATAGAGGAAGCACAATAATCTGAAACTAGTAAATGAGCCCTTGAGAAGTAAATTGGACTACCGCACATCCAGGAGCAATTTGAGATCAGTATACCTTTGGTGTTAACGGCAGTTCTGAACAAAATGTTTGAAATTGATTTTTGTTCAATCAGAATTTCATCGTATTATAAATGGTTACCTCAATGTTAGATCCCTCTTCCACAAGTATAGTGTGATGCAGCCCACTTTCCTTCTCAAAGACTCAGACGCAAGGTTAAGTAATAAGGTCATAGGCCAATATAACCCCGAGCTTTATTTGCATTTTGTCGATAAACCTAGATGTAGGATGTCACTTCTTTGAATGTTTGTCATTTGATATTCCATTTGTTCCTGGTCTAATGCATTAGCTTCTCATGAAACAAACTATAATGGTTACTGATTGCTTCCAAGTTCAGCTGTTTATCTTGGTAAACTATTTTCTACTTAGTTTACCAATTGGTGGTTGGTTGGTGATTTAATGTCCTATTTCATCCTTACGAGGTTTGAAAAGGATAAACCAACATTAATGGCAGGTTAATATTATTTACCAACTCATGCGACACATTTCTTCTCCAGAATCGCTTTATAGATCTATGCAAAACGACATACATATTGTTACGGTTTTCCGCCGCCCTTCCTGCCCTTACCAAGGGGAGGTTAAGCCCCTTGTTCTTCTTGGGTCGGTGCAACCGAGACTTGAAGCGCCTCTCCCGGGCAAACGCAAGGTAGGGTTTCGGGACAAGTCTCACACGTACCTAAATCCCTGCGCCACCACAGAAGCGGGGAATCAAGCCTCACACGAGCCACGTGTAATTTGAGTACACCAAGCGGATTGCGTACCATGACTACCATGTGGTCCGTGCAGTTACCTCTGGTATTGGAACCCGATTCGAGCGGTTATATTCGTACCACGCATAGTCAATGATGGAAAACACGAGACGGTCGAATAAAGGAAGAACACGATTTAATTATTAGTTACACTTATATGTACAATGATTCGGTGGAAGAAGAGACACAGGGCAGTCTTAAATTAACCCCAGACACGGGCCCGATCACACTCACAAAGGGGAAATGCAGGTAGAATGGTGTTCACGCGCTGCCTTGGTCATGCAGGAACAGTCCCGCCCGTCGTGGCTCTACCCGGTCACAGCACGTCCCACGATGAAGGCAAGCAGGCGGTGGGAGGGATCCTTATAGCGCGTCTCTCGAACAAAGGGCAGATGAGGCAGGAGGGAAATGTACGCGTCTCTCGCCGGCTTTCCCCAGCACGTTTAGTTGCCGGCACGCTATCACTCGCGTAACCCAATAGAGGCTCGGCCTCAAGCTCAACCGAACGTCCAATTTGGTACGAGCGCTTATAGCTGGGTTCATGCGCGTCTCCTCTCAGAACTCGTAACTCTCATCAAGCGCCTCTCCCATCACTACTGGGGTGGGGGCTTCGTGCAACGGGTTATATGGACCACCCCCTTAGTCCTCTCGAATGTTCCAACCACACCCTGTGACGCAGTGCCGCAGCCACTCCCTTCGAGCCCTGATTGGCGGCTCGCGCTTACCGTCAGCTTCTCTGCCACCCTCATTCGGTCTTGCCTCGATTTGCCAGGCCTGCCTCGTGTTAATTCGCGCCAAAAAGCCAAAGGCAGCATACAGAGGCGTAAGGTGGCATAAGGCAATAGAGGCGGCATAAGGCAATGGAGGCGGCATAAGGCAATGGAGGACCTACTCTCCTTATTCTACTCAACGCAAAACTAACACAGGAAAAGGACTATTCTCACACATACTAAGAAATAACTGAACTATCGCGAGGCTACGTGTTGTTTGTGTGACTATACTATGAGGGGGAAAATTAACTTTTATTGTACAAACTCAAAACCGCAAAACTACCCCTCTCCCTCGTCAGACTCGTCCCAAGTCGAACCCAACAAAAATGGAACGACCGGTTTTGAGAATGATCTGGAAAATTAACTTTACTTTTACATGTGACATATAGATATGGTTCCCTCTAACATTTACTCTAATCCGTGGGTGCGACAGTTTTAAAACACTAAATATGTCCCCCCTATTGCGTTGAGTAGCTAGTCTAACAGAATCACGCCCACAATTAACCGAATCCGGAATTTGTCAAACTAAACATATAGCCGGTGAGCAGCATTTTATATTTACAAGCACAGAAAAACTTACTCTTATTTACAATACTATGACCCAGGACCTGTCCTTTTTGGAAAGAAGATTAGAGGGGAGAGAAAGCACAGCAAAAAAACACAAACACACTAAAAAATCATCACACTTGCGGCTTGCTGCTTGCATCTTGCTTCTTCTGTGTGCATATATCAAACCGGCTAGCCCCCGGACTGGCATACAGGCCATTCCTGCTCTTCAGGGCTAACTAAACTTACAAATATTCTAGTCCCTAGCACACCATAATAAAAATGCACAACAAAATGCTTCATTTTATTTCTCTGTCAGGCAGGGCCAACCCAATGTGGTCCGACTGCGTGACATTCATGCCACTCAAAACAAGTGGTCCGAAGATGCAAGGTGATTCTGCAGCAAGGTGCTGCACAGCAGAGGTGCAAGGCCACAAGACCTATGGTCCACAGTCTATAATGTGCAGCAAAGTGCTGCACAGGTGCAGCAAAGTTACACAAAATGCTATGGCAGGAAATGCTGTGCCGTTCGGCTGCACAGATGTAATAAGGGTGCAGCAGAAGGATACAGCAGCAAAGTGCTGCGAAGTTCGGCTGCACAGATCGATGGTGCTGCACAGCTCCACCTCCAAAATGGTCCTGGGGTGGGGTGAGAGACAAAGCACGACCAGCAAAGCGGAAAGGGCGCAAAGGTACACATCAAAACAAGGTAATGCAGCACAAGGAGCGCGGAAGAGCGAGCAGAGCAGGCTCGTCCCTATCCGTTCGTACCCCCCAACGTCGGCTTAGTCTACCCTAGCCCTTCCTTGTATTTACAAATTCGTCTCTACGTCTTGTCTCCCATATCCCCCTCCAATCCAAATTCGTCTCCCAATCCCTCCCAGGAAGGAAGGAATGGAACAAACACAATGTCTCATTACGTCATGATGCGTCTTACACTCAAACAGTTCACTTGGTCCTGGTGTGGAGCTTCGTCCTCCTTGGTGAATGGCTGTGGATGATGCGAAGGGATTTCTCTTCCTAACTACTCTAATGACATTTACTTTTAAACTACCCGGGGTTGTACCCTGCCAATCGGCCATCTTTAAACGATGTGGTTCTAAAAACCGAATTCCCATTGCCCACTCTGTGATGCCATCCGAATTTGGGTCTCACTCCCCAATTTTTCTCTCTGTGCCCTTGCACAATTTCGGGGCTGGGTCATGTGGCTCCACTAGCAGGTCCAACTACCTGCGCACCTCCGCCACTGAAGTTGCTACCCGAGCGTACCTGCTCCTGCGACTACCTAAACTGGGGAAGGCCCCTCCTGGCTCTTTACCCCCTGATGCCCCCCTTGGCATTGGGCAACCCGGGTCCTCTCCTGGGATCCTCGGGCCCCACTCAACACTCACAACTACCTTAACTGGCTCCCAGAGCCTATATGCGGCCTCACCTGGCCGACAAACTAAAAGTGGCGGAGTGCCCCAATAACAATACGCACCAATTAAACCACACGCCCAGCCATTTCACCGACTCATGCACCCTCCAAAGCACTACTTGCCACTACCTGCACCACAGGTGTCAATATCCATACAAATTTTGCCTAAGCCCTCTACCTGGCTTTACACTACCCCCCCCCCCCCCCGGGCTTTCGCGAATGGGTTCCACTCCTCCCCCATTCAATCCTTCGCACCATGCATGCCACACCACTCATTCCACACCAAATATTCTCACACCAAATTCGCACACCTTTTATCTCGCACACCTTTTGTGCTCACACACCTTTTGTGCTCACTCCTCAACCAATTCAATTTATTTTCCACACACAACTCCGTTTATTCTCACACAATTCGTCACCAAGCACACAGCATCATCTATCTAACTGCTTTTCCCCTAAAACTCGTGCTTCCCCGTCGTCCCATTACACTATGCACTCCCTTCGTCATTAACAACCATCTAAGCTACCTACGTCCCCACTATAGGTACAGATGCCACTACTTAAATCTCATGTCCGCTACAGTCTACTAATTCACTACCAATTATCCTCGCCCTCCCTCGGCTAGCTTCGGTGCCCCATAGAGGTAACCATGGCTGGCACCTCCATGTGCCTGTCACTGTCATCCCCCTAATCTAATGCTCATGGGCCCTGTCCGTGTGAGGAATGGTTAAAATACCATTCCCCCACGTAGGGTCCACTATCCTCATCAGTCCACTACACTTGAGCCTCTCCATGTCGATGTACTTTGTCATGGCTCGACCTCGCAGGGCCGAGCGATCCATGCGGGTGGTTAGTCGCCTGTATGGGGTGTCCGTCCAGCATTTTCGATCCAGGGGAGGAGGCATGGATGGGCTGAGGTGCAGGGGCCCATCCCTGCGCGGGGCCTCACGGTCCCACGCACGATGGCCCAACCGCCCACGGTCGGAGCACCGCACCCGCCAAGGTGCGCGGCTCCGAAATGTCCTACCTCCCCTTGAACCTCGCCGATTGCCTTTGCTGCCACGGCACGGCACCAACCATACAGTGCGGGGGCCGGCGCGGGTCGTGCACAGCGGTCCTTGTGAAACCGCCGCGGCATCGATCCCCCGCCGGTCCCTGCTGCACATCACTAACCGGGGGCTCACGTCGGCTATCCGTCACGCTAAAGCTAAACAATACCCCGGTCGGTGTCGATGCTTGAGCCGCGTTCTCACCACTCGTGACCCACTCCACATTCGCACACCCAGGCGTCCCCGCGCCTCCCACACACTCCGCTACCGCACACTTTTCTGTTACACACTCTGTAACACCCCCGGGTGTGCACTCCTGCACACACTCGGGTGTGCACTCCTGCACACTCTCTATAACACACTCTCCCCACACACAGTCCGGTGTGCATTCTCCCTCACACTCTGTAACACACTCTCCCGTTACCGCACACCTAGGCGCACTCACGCCCCTCACACACCCCGTTAAACTCTTTTCCCGCACACACTCGTGCTCCGGTGCACACTTTTCTCTCACACATGCGCCAGTCGCCCTCTTACACCGCACAATGGACCTTCCGCGACCGCCCGGGTTTCGTTTCTTTCCCAAGCGCGCCAAAAACCCTTTCGTGCCAAACACATTCGCGCCGTTATTCCTACTCACCTTGGGGACCTCCTTTTCCGGCAGCACCTGCAAACTTTTGATTTCGTTAGCAAGCACGACATCACGATACAAATACAAACTTTGGGCGGGTTCCATTTCTACCTCCCGCGATTTATTCACTTTCTCTCCCGTCTCTTCAATTTCAATTATAATCATTTCTTCAACGACTGTCGGCGCGCATAATTCTTTTTCCAATTCGACGATCGTCGGTTTTCCTACACCCCGTGTCGTGATTTCTATAGCCCCGGTCAACTTAGCTACGCTCTGCTCTACTTCGCTCCCCACGCGTTCCTCACATTGCGTCACCTCGTTGCGTAACAATGCGACCTCCTCGCTCAACATGCGTCCAATGTCCTCCCCTGTTTCTTCCAATTCCAGGGTGAATTTGTCACTTTGGGCGTCCATTTTTGCAGTCAATTCACCCTGGTTACACCTTGCTTCATCCCTCATTTCTTTCATGTCATTGATTTGGGCGTCCATTCTCCCCGTTATTTTATTCATGTAATTCTTTAGTCCCCGCATTTCGTCCTTTTGGGCTTCAATTATTTCCCTTTTTGATTTGTCCCCCATTTCCTTCATTTCTTTGGTGGATTTGTCCCCCATCTCTTTCATTTCTGCCATGAATTGCATCATGAGTGAGTACAGGTACGAAACCGCTGGCACCGTGGGCTCTGCTCTCGCCGCCACGTGCGAGGCGCCGCCATTTTCTTCGCCCGCTACCGCCCCCTCATCAATTCTCCCTTCATCTACCAGCTCTACCTGTGGATCCTGGGTCATTAATTCCTCCTCCTCTTCTACCCCCACCGGCATTCGACCGCCTTGGCTAGCCATGGTACGAATAAAATTTGGATTTTAAACTAAATTTCGTTCGCTCGTAATTTTGAGTGCGGGAAGCGCACTCCAGGTCCAATCCCACTCCTGACACCAATTGTTACAGTTTTCTGCCGCCCTTCCTGCCCTTACCAAGGGGAGGTTAAGCCCCTTGTTCTTCTTGGGTCAGCGCAACCGAGACTTGAAGCGCCCCTCCCGGGCAAACGCAAGGTAGGGTTTCGGGACAAGTTTCGCACGTACCTAAATCCCTGCGCTGCCACGGAAGCGGGGAATCAAGCCTCGCACGAGCCACGTGTAATTTGAGTACACCAAGCGGATTGCGTACCACGATTACCACATGGTCCGTGCAGTTACCTCTGGCATTGGAACCCGATTCAAGCGGTTCTATTCATATCACGCTTAGTCAATGATGGAGAACACGAGACGGTCGAACAAAGGAAGAACACGATTTAATTATTATTTACACTTATATGTACAATGATTCGGTAGAAGAAGAGACACAGGGCAATCTTAAGCAATCTTATATTAACTCCAGACACAGGCCCGATCACACTCACAAAGGGGAAATGCAGGTAGAATGGTGTTCACGCGCTGCCTTGGTCGTCCAGGAACGGCCCCGCCCGGCGTGGCTCTCCCCGGTCACAGCATGTCCCGCGATGAAGGCAAGCAGGCAGTGGGAGGGATCCTTGTAGCGCGTCTCTCGAACAAAGGGCAGATGAGGCAGGAGGGAAATGTACGCGTCTCTCGCCGGCTTGGCGGTTTTCCTCAGCGCGTTTAGTTGCCGGTGCGCTATCACTCACGTAACCCAATAGAGGCTCGGCCTCAAGCTCAAACGAGCGTCCAATTTGGTACGAGCGCTTATAGCTGGGTTCATGCGCGTCGCCTCTCAGAACTCATAACTCTCATCAAGCGCCTCTCCCATCACTACTGGGGTGGGGGCTTCGCGCAACGGGTTATATGGACAACCCCCTGAGCCCTCTCGAATGTTCCAACCACACCCTGTGACGCAGTGCCCAGCCACTCCCTTCAAGCCCTGATTGGTGGCTCGCGCTTACCGTCAGCTTCTCCGCCGCCCTCATTCGGTCTTGCCTCGATTTGCCAGGCCTGCCTCGTGTTATTTCGCGCCAAAAAGCCAAAGGCAGCATAAGGAGGCGTAAGGCGGCATAAGGCAATAGAGGCAGCATAAGGCAATGGAGGCAGCATAAGGCAATGGAGGACCTACTCTCCTTATTATACTCAACGCAAAACTAACACAGGAAAAGGACTATTCTCACACATACTAAGAAATAACTGAACTATCGCGAGGCTACGTGTTGTTTGTGTGACTATACTATGAGGGGGAAAATTAACCTTTATTGTACAAACTCAAAACCGCAACAATATGATCGACAAGCCATGGGAACTCTAGAAATTTTAACATGCCTTCGCCTGGGAGTGTTCCCATCTGAACCCTTACTTCAGGATGTTTGGAACGGATATTCAAATCCCATCTAACCAAAGTATTTGTGCATTGTTAGTCTCTTCCCAAAGGGGTTACGAGACTATTGTAACGCCCCTGCCTTAAGGGGTTAAAAATCTATCTGTTGCTGTTCATGTCTATATATTTTCGCACTAAAATTTTTTCTCTGCAACTGCCTGTCCGATCATTGCGAAACATTAAACATAGGAAGAACTCCCTACGGAGAATATTTTATTGATAATTCTGACATCATAGCTCACATGGTATGGCAGCCATATTGGATTAATTGATAACAGTTGAACATCTGTGAAACCGCTCAACAAAAAAAATTGAAACTTGTTATTTGTCATTACTACACATCGGATTTTTATGTGAAAAAATAAAAAAATATTTTTTCACATAAAACGGCTTTTTTGTGCGCGAAAAAATTATTTTGCTATTTTCGGAGAAAAAAAAAATTTCGCCCTTTTTCGGGAAAAATAAAATAAAATGCCCTTTTTGGTCGAAAATGTCTGGCAACGCTAAAAAAAAATTGGGGAATTTTTCGAAATTTTTAACTGCGATCGAAATTTTTAACTGCGATCGATCTCAAAAACAAAACGTTGCGTCCACTTGCGTGCGTTGCGTCCCCAGCGTGTACAGCAGTGAGGCAGTGTACTACAGTGAGAGAGTGTACACAAAGTGTGAACAAGTCTATCAAGATGAGTGCTGCTCTTCGTGACAAGTGGCTGAAGGAATTCAACGCTGGCGGCGATGGGGCCACCTTCAAGTACGTGTCGAGTGACACGGCTTTCTGTCGAGCTTGTGAAAAGACTTTCCGGGCGAAGCAGAAGTCTGAGCTGGCCCAACATGTCCGAGGAGACCGCCACAAGAGCAACTTGGCCTTGAAGAAGAAGAGGACGGTCATGCAAGCCACCATCGAGGACTTTGGTGGCGGAAAGAGGCACAAGTGCGACGCCGTGGCTCAGGAGCTGTGCCAGGCCATGCTGGCTGCTGGCATCCCATGGTCGAAATTGGAAAACCCTGCCCTCCGGTCGTTCCTGGAGAAGCACATCACTCTCCAGATCCCCGATCAAAGCTGGATTCGAAAGCACTACCTCGACAAGTGCTACGACGAGGCCTTGCCGGGGATCCGTGCCGACCTCGGACAGCAGCCCATCTGGCTGAACGTTGACGAGACGACCGATTCAGCAGGTCGATATGTGGCCAACATCATCGCGGGACGCTTGTCCAAGGAGGGGTACTTTCGTCCCCACCTCGTCCAGTGCATGTTTCTGGAGGAGACCAACTCCGGGGAGATCGTGCGCGCAGTCAATGACACGCTGCGCTATCTTTGGCCTGATTTCAAGCCGGAGTGCCTCAAGGTCCTCGTCAGCGATGCCGCGGCCTATATGATTAAGGCCGGCCATGCCCTGAAGGAACTCTTCCCGGACTTGCTGCATGTGACTTGCGTTGCCCACGCTCTCCACCGTGTCTGCGAGGCATACCGAGAAATGTTCAAGGACGTCAACGACCTGATTGCCACAACGAAGAAGGTGTTCGTCAAAGCCCCGTCGCGTGTTGTCCTTTGGAAGGAGCAGCAGCCCAATCTTTCTCTCCCCCCGGAGCCCATTCTGACTCGGTGGGGGACGTGGATCGACGCCGCGGTGTTTTACGCTGAGCACTTCGAGGCCGTCAAGGACATTGTGGACCAGCTGAACGATGACGACGCGATGGCAATCCGGAGTGCCAAGGACCTGTTCGGAAAGGCGGACATCAAGCTCAGTTTGGTCTTCTTAAATGCCCACGTATCGTTCATCCCGAAGATCCTTAAGCAGCTGGAGGAGGCCGGCATGGAGCTGGTCAAGGCCTTCCAGCTCCTTGATCAGGCCAAGGAAGAGCTCGAAAAGATCCGAGGCTGCCGTAAGGAGATCCTGCTCACCAAGTTCAAGGCGGTGCTGCAGCGCAATCCCGACATTGGTGTGCTGAGGACAGTGGCTTTGATCCTGGATGGAGATCAGCACGGATCTGAGGTTGGTGTGCCGGCTGGAGTCAAGCTTGCCGACATCCCCCTCTTGAGGTACTGCCTCATCGTCAGCGTCGACGTGGAAAGGTCCTTCTCCGTCTACAGAAACGTCCTCACCGACCGCCGACACCGCCTCACCAAGGAGAACATTACCAAGATAATGATTTCAAACACCTACTTTAACCGTTCCTAAAAGGGTTCCTAAAAGGCAATCTTGTCAATTTCTTCTAGTCCTCTACTTATCAAACAATGCGGTTGCAATAAAGGTACCTGAGCGTCATTTTTTACCTGTTTACTAGCCCAGAGTGCTTAATGTTGTGCAGGAAAAAGCTTACCATTTTTTGTTCTTTTTTTGACTGATTTCTGAAAAACTTGGTAATAAAAAAAAATGAATAAAACGGGGGGAAAAAAATATTTCGGGATTTTTTCACATAAAAAAAAAAAAATTCCGCTTTTCAAAACATAAAAGGCCTATTTTCTTAACATAAAAATCCGTAGTCTAGTCATTACACCCCATGAAGTATATAAGGTGCTAACAATTATGTCATCAGTTAAGTGGTATTTCAGCCATAATTGGTTGGATCAAAATCGTTGTCCATAAAATGTGAAACTTCATATATCTGGTCGACGACCCGACATGAGTGAAGAATTAAAATTTATGATGTCATCGGCCATGTGGTCTGGCAGCCATATTGGCTTGAAAATAAAAATGTAATAAAGTTTCTTCTCCAAAACCACTTAATAGATCGATGCAAAACTTCATACATATGATTGACAAACCATGGAGAATATAGATAGATAACCAGCCATGGGAATGTTTTTTCATATTCATCTTTATTGATGCAATTTACCCTTAATATGCACAAAAGTGGTCCTTGAATATCCTAATAATCAATTAACAATCAATAAGGCTACAGATAATGGCAATGTATGTGACATAATACGACACACCGGTGATACTGGTATATGTGCCATAATAGGAGTGGGCCATAATAGTAGCGTGTGGTAAGTTAACGATGGTATTTTTCTTCAGAATGAGCGCACAATATGAGACTATGCGCTACTGCGTGCAGTTCTAGTTTACTTATGTTCTCGTAATTAATGTAAATGTACACTGATGTCTTCGTATTACATGTGATTTATGTAAAATCAGAGGCAGACAGAAAGACAGAGACAGATGCAGACAACAAGACAGACAGTGAGGCAGACAGATAGAGACTGAGACAGAGTAAGGCAGACAGTCCAATGTTTTACTCATACTGTGCTGTCACTCCAGAAGAGGTATCACTGCACCATTTATAAAACTACATTTGAATAAATTTAACCCTCAAAGGATTCCAAGTGACCCTGATCATCCACACCAAAAAATGGCATCAATACAAGGCAAGCGGTTCCTTAAGAGATAAAAAATAATGATTACACAAGACACGGATTCATACTAGAATTCAACAATTGTATGTATGCACAGTCACGTGAAAAATTAAGTACACCCCATGTAAAGTTTTGTTGATTTTTTCAACATATTTCAACATACAGCTATTTGATTTTCATTTCAACAATATTGATAGATAAAGGTGATATAATATAACAAATATCATGAATCATTTTCATTTTGTAGTCCATTGTATAATTTAAATGAACATAGATGCAAATTTCGCATGTGGAAAAAGTAAGCACACCCCTACATTTATCACTACTTCAAATACCTAAAATTAGAATCAGGTGCCCCAGCTCAGGTGCAAATGATTAGAACATCATTAGAGAGGATCTTGGAGGAACCTGTCTTATTTAAACCTCAGACATTTAGTTTGTTTGCTCTTTGTTGTTGAAGTGTGCGGCGTCACCATGCCTAGATCAAACGAGCTCTCTGAGGCCTTCAGAAAGAAGGGTATAGATGCCTACGAGTCTGGGATGGGATTTTAAAAGATCTCCAAACAATTTGAAATCAATCATTCGACTGTCCGGAAGATCATCTGCAAGTGGAGAAGATTCCAAACAACTGCCAACTTGTTCAGGCCAGGCCGCCCCAGCAAGTACAGCCTGAGAGCAGACCGCAATATGCTGAAAGAAGTCTCTAAGAACCCCCAGAATGTCATCCCGGGACCGACAGGTAGCTCTTGCCACTGTTGATGTCAAAGTGCACGAGTCTACCATTAGAAAGAGGCTGCACAAATTTGATCTACATGGGAGTTGGGAGGTGTGCCAGGAGGAAACCTTTGCTGTCCAGAAAGAACATCAGGGCAAGACTAAAGTTTGCCAATGAACACCCAGGCAAAGACCAGCACTTCTGGAACAATGTGCTCTGGACAGATGAGTCAAAGGTAGAGCTATTTGGCTACAGTACCAGAAGACATGTTTGGCGAAAACCAAAGACAGCATTTGACCACAAGAACCTGATACCAACTGTAAAGCATGGTGGTGGAAATATTATGGTTTGGGGCAGCTTTGCTGCATCAGGGCCTGGGCAGTTCACCATCATAGAATCCACTATGAATTCTTCATTGTACCAGAGGGTGCTTGAGGATAATGTGAGGCCATCTGTCGGAAAGTTGAAGCTCAACCGAAGATGGACCTTGCAACATGACAATGACCCTAAACATACCAGTAAATCCACCAAGGAATGGCCGAAAAGAAAGAAATGGAGGGTTCTGGAATGGCCAAGTCAAAGCCCGGATCGAAATCCCATCGAGATGTTGTGGGGGGATTTGAAACGAGCTGTGCATGCAAGAAACCCCTCAAACATCGCACAGCAGAAAGAATTCTGCATGGAGGAGTGGGCAAAAATTTCTCCCAGTCGATGTCAGAGACTGGTAGACAGTTATAAGAAACGCCTACTTGAGGTTGTTTCTGCCAAAGCGGGCAATACCACCTATTAGAGCCAAGGGTGTACTTACTTTTTCCACATGTGAAATTTGCATTTATGTTTATTTAAATTATACAATGGACTACAAAATGTAAATGTTTCATGATATTTGTTATATTATATCACCTTTATCTATCAATATTGTTGAAATGAAGATCAAATTGCCGTATGTTGAAATATGTTGAAAAAGTCAAAACTTTACATGGGGTGTACTTACTTTTTCATGTGACTGTATGTATGCATGTATTTATGTATGTATGAACGAATGTTATAGAATAAGCAACAGCTTGGACGATCTCCACCAAATTTTGCAACAGTGCTCGGGGTATCCAGGGTCAGATCATGGGTGAAAATAATCTCCCCTACTCCACCTCCATGCAGGTGGGGAGACGACTTGCAATTTTCACTTGCAAACATGGTACAGTGCACATGGTTTACTGGCACCTGTCGGAGGGAGGGGGTATTACTAGCCATGGACATAAAAGCATTTGCTCCCATGTGCACAAAATAACTTCCCTTAGTCCCTCCATGAGTATGGTGAGATAACTTGCAATTTTTGCCTGCACAAGTGGAAAAGTGAATGCCACGACTTGCAAGGCCATGCCACGTCTCATTGGTCCCAGGGCATGAATGAATCCCAGCCTCGGCAACAGACCAAAGACCAGCTTCCACGCACTGAAGGACAGCTGCAGAGTAGGATTGATCTCCCTCTGTTGGTGGGAGAAATGTATTGCATCACCACATACTGCCTGGCTCCTCCCAGTTTCAAGGAGCGGAATGAGTAGGCAGGATACTTTCATCTAGTTGTGTTAAATCAGACAACACTCACCCCCTCATGAACAATACCGAAAAGACTCCTGACCCAAATGCACTCTAAAACATAAGACAAGTTCCAAAGCTACATGAACATACACAGTGTCCACAAAATTAATCGAAATTGCAGTCTTTCCTCTCATATAATTTTTTACAAAGTAATTAAAAATGAAAAACTGATGTGTATCAAGTCAATAAGTATTCAACCCCTTGGCTATGCCACTCAGAAGCCATTCCTGAGAAAAAGGTACACGGCAGCATGCCTGGAGTTTGCAAAAAGGCACATAAAAGACACAAAGCGTAAAGCAAAATATTATGTGGTCTGACGAGATGAAAATTGAACACTTTGGCCTGAATGCAAAGCTCCACTTCCGGCGGAAACTGAGCACAGCTCATCACCCATATAATACTATCCCTACCGTGAAGTATGGTGGTGACAGCATGATACTATAGGGATGCTTTTCAGTGGCAGGGACTGGGATACATGGAAGGATAGAGGGAACAATGAATGGAGCCAAATACAGGCAAATCTTTGAGGAGAACCTGATTCAGAGTGCAAAAGACCTAAGACTGCAGTGAAGATTTACGTTCTAACAGGACAATGGCAACAAGCATACAGCCAAAGCAACACTGGAATGGCTTCAGAACAAGAATGTGAAAGTCCCTGAGTGGCCCAGCCAAAGCCCAGGCTTGAATTCCATTGATAATCTGTGGAAAGACTTGAAGATCGCAGTTCACCAACACTCCCCATTCAACTTGACAGAGCTTGAGAAAATCTGCAAAGAAGAATGGGAGAAACTCTCCAAATCCAGATGTACAAAGCTGATAAAGACATATAATATCCAAGAAGACTTGAAGCTGCAATCACTGCCAAAAGCGCTTTTATGAAGTATTGACTCAGGGGGTTGAATGCTCATGTAAATTAGATATTTCTGTATTTAATTTTTAATTATTTAGTAAAAATTTGTAAAAAAAAAAACAACAAAAAACAATGCAACGTTGACATTATGGGGTATTATGTGCAGGTCAATGAGCAAAATATCTCAACTCAAATCATTATAAATTTACGCTATAACACGACGACATGTGAAAAAGGTCCCACGGTGCGAATACTTTATGAAGGTACTGTACATAATAATGGAATTTTACAAGACTCATTTCTAAAGTGAATAAAAAAATTTATGCTAAATTAAAAAGGCAATGTCGGGATGACAAACTACAGTCTAAAAAAGGTCCTAAACAAGTACACATACATTCAAAGTACACCGCCCCATGCCAAATAATTAAATATGCTGCAGCGTGGCATTGCCGGGGCGCCTCCGGCGCCCGGCAATACCGCAGTGCAGCTCATTGAGGCTGCATTGGGAGGGAGGGGTGTGCACTAATTGATTGATTAATTGTATAATTAAAATCAATAAAAGATTATCACAAAATATTTTCATAATCAATTGGCTAATCGCATAACTAAACCACTAGTGCTTCATCCGAAGATGTATCTTTTAGAAATTTTATTAAATAAGTCATTTAAAAAAAATTAAATAATTAATTGATAACTCAATAAATAATTAATCGATTAATCAATAAATAATTAATAGATGAAATGATTAATCAATAAATCAAAAATATCCTTGATAGCCACATCACTTGGTCACTCATGTCCAAATATTAGCTTCCCAGCTCAAAAGGTGCCTGAGATATTGGCCAAATGAGAAAGAAAATAAATAAATGATTAATAATGAAAATAAATAAATAATAATCATAAAAAAATTAAATTATTAATCAATTTGGTCAGAGAACACATAAACTACCACTATTTCATCAGAATCTGTAACTTTAAAAAAAAAAATTTTTTTGTCATTAATCGAATAATTAAATAATTAATCAATTAATTGATTGATTAATAAATCAAAAATATCCTTTGCAGCCAAATCACCTGGTCATTGGCATGTCCAAATATCAGCTTCCTAACTCAAAAGGTGCCTGAGTTAATGGTCAGAAGAGAAAGGAAATTTGATTAATTAAATAAGTACTTAATTAATCGCTAATAATTAAATAACTCCTCAATTTATTGATTAATCAAAAAAAAAAAATACCGTTTTTGAGAAAGGACTTGCTCACTCTTGTGCCGAAATTTCAGCTTCCTAGCTCAAAGGATGGCTGAGATATCGCCCGGACAACCAAGAAAGAAAACAAGAAAGAAGACAAACAAGTACACATACATTCAAAGTACACCGCCCCATGCCAAATAATTAAATATGCTGCAGCGCGGCATTGCCGGGGCGCCTCCGGCGCCCGGCAATACCGCAGTGCAGCTCATTAAGGCTGCATTGGGAGGGAGAGGTGTACACTAATTGATTGATTAATTGTATAATTAAAATCAATAAAAGATTATCACAAAATATTTTCATAATCAATTGGCTAATCGCATAACTAAACCACTAGTGCTTCATCCGAAGATGTATCTTTTAGAAATTTAATTAAATAAGTCATTTATAAAAAATTAAATAATTAATTGATTACTCAATAAATAATTAATCGATTAATCAATAAATAATTAATAGATGAAATGATTAATCAATAAATCAAAAATATCCTTGATAGCCACATCACTTGGTCACTTATGTCCAAATATTAGCTTCCCAGCTCAAAAGGTGCCTGAGATATTGGCCAAATGAGAAAGAAAATAAATAAATGATTAATAATGAAAATAAATAAATAATAATCATAAAAAAATTAAATTGGTAATCAATTTGGTCAGAGAACACATAAACTACCACTATTTCATCAGAATCTGTAACTTAAAAAAAAAATTTTTTTGGGTCATTAATCGAATAATTAAATAATTAATCGATTAATTGATTAATTAATAAATCAAAAATATCCTTTGCAGCCAAATCACCTGGTCATTGGCATGTCCAAATATCAGCTTCCTAACTCAAAAGGTGCCTGAGTTAATAATGGTCAGAAGAGAAATGAAATTTAATTAATTAAATAAGTACTTAATTAAACGCTAATAATTAAATAACTCCTCAATTAATTGATTATTCAAAAAACAAAAAATACCGTATTTGACAAAGGACTTGCTCACGACTGTGCCGAAATTTCAGCTTCCTAGCTCAAAGGATGGCTGAGATATCGTCCGGACAACCAAGAAAGAAAACAAGTACACATACATTCAAAGTACACCGCCCCATGCCAAATAATTAAATATGCTGCAGCGCGGCATTGCCGGGGCGCCTCCGGCGCCCGGCAATACCGCAGTGCAGCTCATTAAGGCTGCATTGGGAGGGAGAGGTGTACACTAATTGATTGATTAATTGTATAATTAAAATCAATAAAAGATTATCACAAAATATTTTCATAATCAATTGGCTAATCGCATAACTAAACCACTAGTGCTTCATCCGAAGATGTATCTTTTAGAAATTTAATTAAATAAGTCATTTATAAAAAATTAAATAATTAATTGATTACTCAATAAATAATTAATCGATTAATCAATAAATAATTAATAGATGAAATGATTAATCAATAAATCAAAAATATCCTTGATAGCCACATCACTTGGTCACTTATGTCCAAATATTAGCTTCCCAGCTCAAAAGGTGCCTGAGATATTGGCCAAATGAGAAAGAAAATAAATAAATGATTAATAATGAAAATAAATAAATAATAATCATAAAAAAATTAAATTGGTAATCAATTTGGTCAGAGAACACATAAACTACCACTATTTCATCAGAATCTGTAACTTAAAACAAAAAATTTTTTGGGTCATTAATCGAATAATTAAATAATTAATCGATTAATTGATTAATTAATAAATCAAAAATATCCTTTGCAGCCAAATCACCTGGTCATTGGCATGTCCAAATATCAGCTTCCTAACTCAAAAGGTGCCTGAGTTAATAATGGTCAGAAGAGAAATGAAATTTAATTAATTAAATAAGTACTTAATTAAACGCTAATAATTAAATAACTCCTCAATTAATTGATTATTCAAAAAACAAAAAATACCGTATTTGACAAAGGACTTGCTCACGACTGTGCCGAAATTTCAGCTTCCTAGCTCAAAGGATGGCTGAGATATCGTCCGGACAACCAAGAAAGAAAACAAACAAACAAGAAACCAGAGTGAAAACTGAGTACTCTCTTTCAGCGTGCGTCACTGCCGAGCCCCCTTTGGTGCCCGGCAATGACGATTTGCAATGCCTGGAGATGGCATAGGAAAGGAGCGGTGTACAACAAACAAGTACAAATACATTCAAAGTACACCGCCCCATGCCAAATAATTAAATATGCTGCAGCGCGGCATTGCCGGGGCGCCTCTGGCGCCCGGCAATACCGCAGTGCAGCTCATTGAGGCTGCATTGGGAGGGAGAGGTGTACACTAATTGATTGATTAATTGTATAATTAAAATCAATAAAAGATTATCACAAAATATTTTCATAATCAATTGGCTAATCGCATAACTAAACCACTAGTGCTTCATCCGAAGATGTATCTTTTAGAAATTTAATTAAATAAGTCATTTATAAAAAATTAAATAATTAATTGATTACTCAATAAATAATTAATCGATTAATCAATAAATAATTAATAGATGAAATGATTAATCAATAAATCAAAAATATCCTTGATAGCCACATCACTTGGTCACTCATGTCCAAATATTAGCTTCCCAGCTCAAAAGGTGCCTGAGATATTGGCCAAATGAGAAAGAAAATAAATAAATGATTAATAATGAAAATAAATAAATAATAATCATAAAAAAATTAAATTATTAATCAATTTGGTCAGAGAACACATAAACTACCACTATTTCATCAGAATCTGTAACTTTAAAAAAAAAAATTTTTTTGTCATTAATCGAATAATTAAATAATTAATCGATTAATTGATTAATTAATAAATCAAAAATATCCTTTGCAGCCAAATCACCTGGTCATTGGCATGTCCAAATATCAGCTTCCTAACTCAAAAGGTGCCTGAGTTAATAATGGTCAGAAGAGAAATGAAATTTAATTAATTAAATAAGTACTTAATTAAACGCTAATAATTAAATAACTCCTCAATTAATTGATTATTCAAAAAACAAAAAATACCGTATTTGACAAAGGACTTGCTCACTACTGTGCCGAAATTTCAGCTTCCTAGCTCAAAGGATGGCTGAGATATCGCCCGGACAACCAAGAAAACAAGAAAGAAAACAAACAAGAAAACAAACAAGAAAACAAACAAGAAACCAGAGTGAAAACTGAGTACTCTCTTTCAGCGTGCGTCACTGCCGAGCCCCCTTCGGTGCCCGGCAATGACGATTTGCAATGCCTGGAGGTGGCATAGGAAAGGAGCGGTGTACAATAGCATACCTAAAGCACTAGTGCTTCATCCGAAGATGTATCTTTTAGAAATTTAATTAAATAAGTCATTTATAAAAAATTAAATAATTAATTGATTACTCAATAAATAATTAATCGATTAATCAATAAATACTTAATAGATGAAATGATTAATCAATAAATCAAAAATATCCTTGATAGCCACATCACTTGGTCACTCATGTCCAAATATTAGCTTCCCAGCTCAAAAGGTGCCTGAGATATTGGCCAAATGAGAAAGAAAATAAATAAATGATTAATAATGAAAATAAATAAATAATAATCATAAAAAAATTAAATTATTAATCAATTTGGTCAGAGAACACATAAACTACCACTATTTCATCAGAATCTGTAACTTTAAAAAAAAAAAATTTTTTGTCATTAATCGAATAATTAAATAATTAATCGATTAATTGATTAATTAATAAATCAAAAATATCCTTTGCAGCCAAATCACCTGGTCATTGGCATGTCCAAATATCAGCTTCCTAACTCAAAAGGTGCCTGAGTTAATAATGGTCAGAAGAGAAATGAAATTTAATTAATTAAATAAGTACTTAATTAAACGCTAATAATTAAATAACTCCTCAATTAATTGATTAATCAAAAAACAAAAAATACCGTTTTTGACAAAGGACTTGCTCACTATTGTGCCGAAATTTCAGCTTCCTAGCTCAAAGGATGGCTGAGATATCGTCCGGACAACCAAGGAAACAAGAAAACAAACAAGAAACCAGAGTGAAAACTGAGTACTCTCTTTCAGCGTGCGTCACTGCCGAGCCCCCTTTGGTGCCCGGCAATGACGATTTGCAATGCCTGGAGATGGCATAGGAAAGGAGCGGTGTACAACAAGAAAGAAACCGGAGTGAAAACTGAGTACTCTCTTTCAGCGTGCGTCACTGCCGAGCCCCCTTTGGTGCCCGGCAATGACGATTTGCAATGCCTAGAGATGGCATAGGAAAGGAGCGGTGTACAACAAGATAGGGATGATGTTGGTTTAGAGAGTAGCTAACAGTATTGCCATCACATAACAATCCCGACATCACTGCCTCATTTACACTTCATCAGTTATTGCTTCAAGCTTCTACAAACACTCCACTGGTTACACCAGTACTTGATTACTCCTGTAGTGTAGCCACATACTGGGACTACAAATTAGCAGTCGAGTACAATGTTATAATATCAGTACATGATCATCAACTTCTTACAAACTGCATGGACATCTCTAATAACAGCATTCTATAATTATCTCCATGTGTGATTGGTTACAATAAGTTGACAAAAAAAAGAAAAGTAGGAAACACAACTGAAGCTGCAAGAAGTCCCTGAAATTATACAGGAGCTTCTTATACTTATGCAGAAATTAAATATAGGAGCTTCTAATACTTTTATCTAGGCCTAGCCCAAGACAATAGTCTGGAGACTTTTTGGGGGCTTTTGGATCTTCAGGGACTTTTGGGTAATCAGGGTATTTTGGGTCATCAAGGACTTTTGGGTCCTTGGTGACTTTTGGGTCCTCATGGACTTTTGGGTGATCTGGATATTTTGGGTCATCAAGGACTTTTGGGTCATCTGGGTGTTTTGGGTCAAGTATTTTGGGTCCTCGGGGACTTTTGGGTCATATTGGTCTTTTGGGTCATCAATAACTTTTGGGTCCTTTTGGGTGATTTGGGTCCTTGGGGACTTTTGGGTCATCAAGGACTTTTTGGTTCCCTGGGGACTTTTTGGTCGTCATGGACTTTTAGGTGATCTGGGTCTTTTGGGTCATCAAAGACTTGTGGATCCTTGGGGACTTTTGGGTGATTTGGATCATCAGGGACCTTTGGGTCATCAAGGACTTTTTGGGTCCTCGGGTACTTTTGTGTCTTTTGGATCCTCGGGGACTTTTGGGTCATCTGGGTCTTAAAGCTCATCTGGGTCATCTGTGTTAAAGGGACTTCCAAGGTCTAAGGGGTCTCAGCAGTCTAAAGGGTTAAAAGGTATATTTGAATAGTACTTAATTAATTGACGTCAAAAAGTATGACACACAGCCACACACACACACACACGGGGCGGATCCAGGAATTTTTTGACGGGGGTGGGGGTGCAAGAAACCATAGCGCTGGGGGAGGGGGGGATAAAAGGGGGATCTAGGGTTCCTCCCCCATGAAATTTTTAAAAATTGATCGTCAGAAACGGCATTTCGTGCGTTCTTGGAAGTTTCTGCAGTTCCTTGTGTTCTTCCCTGCCCCTGGTCCAACAGTTCAGCAAATTCGCACCGCCTGCACCCTCATCCTGGATCGAAGGGCACCCCACCCCACCCCCCCCCCGGATCCGCCCCTGGACACACACACACACACCTCCATTTATAGTAGATTCAATTCCCGTGGTTTCCTTGTTCAGGCTGTTTATGCGACGTCATCCATGATGCGCCGATGTAACGAATCTGGCACAGAGAAACCGTGACTTGAGATGGTTATTGATCACGTGGTTTGCTTTTGCCTTGATCCGTGACTGGAGGGATGTTGATCACGTGTTTCCGTGTGCGGTGTATGGCACTGGTACCGCGCTATTATTTTATTTTTTATAAATGTAACAATGAAAAACAATTCATTTCCCGATACATAATATTTCTGCTGATATTATTTGATCCCACATAACATTATCACGCAAAACGCCGACACGGAAGCGAATATGTCCAGGGGCTCCGCCCCCATCAAGATGATTGACAGTCATAGCCATGCCCTCCCAGTCCTATCTTTTACATGGGAATGTCGTTTTCTGGACTTTTCATGGAATCCTTTAAAGCTACGAGAATTATAATACCAAAGGATGTTGCAGGAAGTAAAACTCTATCGAATGGTAGCAGAATCATTGCCAATGACAGAGGCAGCTCGGAAATATGCCGTCTGAAGAAGATTATTATTATTATGAACAGGAACATTAATTCCCAGTTTGACCGATCTTGTTTTTTCGCTTTATTTTGCACTTGCCTTGGTCTGGAGAACTGAAAAGATGTCCCTACCTCGACAATCAGCTGAACAGACCAGGTAGGCTCTCATACGTAGCCGAAGTGAGTTTTTAGAGAAGATAATCCAACTTTAGTTTTGCATGTAGCAGATGGGAGCGACTTTTTTTCCACGCAATCCCGACATAGAGATTACTAGCGTACTCTCTGATATGTTTATAAGCTTTATGAAACTGTTTTATTCTTGGGAACTTGACAAATATCAGTCTTCAGATTGCCTTGGTCTGTCTTTGACGTTTTCAACAAACCAAAATTATATATATATATATATATATATATACATGTATATATATATATATATAACATAAAATTAAATATATATTGTTGCGGATCCTGGGTCGGTCGACGTACTAAGGGGGGTTTATCACCCCGTTCCCCCTCAAACTCCGGGTCCACAGGACGCCGGCCGCAACTAAACTCGTGGTTGACGGGTTGCTAAACAATTCCAATTGCCAATCTCCCAGCCACGCGCCAAAGAGTTTGCTGGTCAATGAATCCCAAATACCTTCGAGATACGCGGCCGAAGAAATCGGGGATTGAACCCTCGCTTCCACACACCTTGTGGCGTGCCGAACGGATTGCACGGTGTGGGAAGCGGTGTTACCTTGCGTGATTGATGGGCCTGATTCAAGCCAAATTCGGTTTCAGATGATGCTAGGCCAATGGAGAAAAGGATGATACGAGCAGGTTTGAAAGGAACAAAATGTACAGCCTTTTATTTATAAGGCAAAGAGAAGGAGACGGAGGGGCAGTCTTATCAATCCTTACTTTCTAATCACAAAAGGTGCCTTCACACACACACAGGGAATGACCTACAGGTTAATTATTGTACAAGGAAACATGCAGATGATGTGGTCTTGCAGTTCCCGCGCGAAGCTTGCAGGAGCTTCACAGGACGAACCACCACTTCGAAGTCCGCACGAACGACGAACTTTAGCGCAGGAAAGATGACCCAGCATGACGGACAGCCAGCTTCGAGATTAATAGTGGGAGAGACGAACACTTGCAGGTCGGCCGGATCAGAGAGAGAGGAAGAAGATAATGAGAAGATCCAAATTGCGATGGGCATGGGTTTATATTGGACCCGAAAGGCTTACCAGAATGTTCCACATGCTCCCATTGGCTGAGGCAATGATGGTAGATTGCCGGCGCAGTTTGCTGGGGAAAAGTCCAGAACTGATTGGTTGTTCTGCCCATCCTCGATCTCTCATTGGTCAAAGTTTGCCGGCGCAGTTTGCCGGGGCAAAGTCCAGACCTGATTGGTTGTCCATGTGTTCACGATCTCTCATTGGCTGCTTGCTTTTGACGTGGGCGGTTCCTTTAGCCACGCCTACCTGCACATCGTTTGAATTCCTGCCAAAATCAACGAATATTGGTGTGGGTTACTAAACATCGGGAGGGGAGCTGATCTTTGCATTTAATAATAACGAACTAACTACTGCAGGCTACATGTTGTCATGCAATTAACTATAGGGGGTTTGCCTTTACGGCATTTACCACATAATTAAATAATCACATTATAATTAAAATATCACATAATCACATAATAATAATAAATAAATAAAAACCAAAAAAATTTATATACATATATATTGTTACAGACGCGGTTTTGGATGTTAGTTTACCGAGCGGTTTGGTATGACCGCGTCTGCACAGTTTACCCGATTACACTCGAACGTTGGCCAAATCGCGCTATGCTAAATCAATTAAGGAAAGGACACAACGGCTGGGTTAAATGACACGACACCAAAGGGTACAGTTCTCAAGACCTCCGGAGGAGGTTATAATATTGGTTTGCAGAACGTTTAGATTACAAGAACAAGAGGTACAGCATAGAAAGGTGGGCACTTAAATACGGTCTTATCTTAGCCCCGACAGACCACAGATAAACGGGACAAGACTGACTCACACAGGGATTGATGGCAGGGGAGGGCAGGCAGTCGATGGCTCAAGGTGCACCTTGGCTCAGGGGCAGGATCCACACGGTCCGGTCCAGATATGCGGGGAGGTATCGTCGCGCTGGAGGTGGCGTCTGTTTCTCCTCAAGCTGGGGACGCATCTCACGTCACCTCCGGTAAGTGGCTGCGTATATCCAGCGGGGAGTGACACGCCCTCGGCTCGTTAGCTCCGCCCCAGATGGAATCGGTCCGCCGCTTCTTATTGGGTGCGGGGGGGGTTACCGGGCTCCGCCCTTGACGAGGGGCTGACAGTCAGCCCCTGAGTGGTAACCCCGTCGGAGCACATGGGCAATGGCGGCTAACCAAGCCGGAGTGAGGACGCACACTCCCCGCGCCGCGCCGCCCCCCTCTGTTGTTGTAGTTGTTGTTGTTGTTGTTGTAGTTTCATGAGATGATGGGAGTATGCGGAGATGAGGTTGTGGGGAGGTATTGGGAGGTCCTAAACTCACTACTGGTGCCATACAATCACATTCTGGTGCAACGAAGAGTCAGAATTAATGGAAACGAGTCCTTAACTGACATAGACTAAGAATAACTAGCAAGATGTCCTATAGTTGTCTACGTGAGATGCGGTGAACCTGGGCACGACATTTAATGGGGGAAAAAGGGGAAGGTCGGTTCTACAGGGTGTTGTTTACAGACAATGGGACTAGGGAATGGGGGATTGGGGATAGTTGGGGAGTATTGGGGAAATAGGGGAATATTTACAAGCGGATATGGATGGAGGCCAAATCCCATATCCGCAACATTGCACCCTTCTCTACCTCGGGGCGTCCCGACCCGATAAATCTTTACCTACTTTAGTGTGGCACTCAGATGTAGTTCCCTCTACTATTAACTCTACCCTGAGTGCGACAGTTTTACAGATGTTCACAAATGAGTAAATATGTCCCCCTGCGACGTTGCACCCTTCTCCTCACAGAAACACACCCACAGGATAACCGAATCGCGGAAAGCATCCTCAAACTAAACATACAGCCGGTAGGGAGCATTATTTACACCAGACTACACTGATATTTACACTACGATCCAGGACCTGTTTTTGGAGGAACACATGCAGATGTTATGCATAGAGAGAGCACGCATGCCAGCATCGATACACCAACCCACGAGTGCTCTGTGGCCCTACGGCCTTTAATAATGTGCAGAGCACCCCATCCAAGCACCAAAAGCACCACCCCATAACACAGTCAGCACCATCCGGTGCACCAATAAAGTGTTCAACAATCACCGGTGGTGTCGCAGCCGGCCGATGTTCTGCCGCTGGTCTTGCCTTCCTGTGGTGTACTTGGCCTTCTTGCTTCTTTAAACATAAAGAAAGGCGCCAACCGCGTCCATTTCTTTATTGTGGCCGTCAGGGGGCCAACTAAAAGTGGTTCACCTGTATGGCATAGGTGCCACGTTGACCCATAGGTCCATCAACGGGTGGTGCTTGCCCGCAAAAGACTGCGGTCCATGGTGGGCGGCCACAAACATTGCGGTCCATATGGTGTATCGATCCCGGCAGCAAGCAGCGACAGTGCAGGCCCACAACTGCGGAGCCAGCACCTCTCTCTCCTCTCTCTCTGCCCCAAAGCCAGATCCTCGGAGGTGGGAGACAAAAGAAGAAGACAAGTGAGTAAGGTGGTAAGGGCGCAAAAGTGCACGCAACATTAGGTAATGCACACTAGGGGCACATGGGAACCAGGTGAGACAGGTACGTTCCTACCGTACGCCCCCCCCCCCCCCCCACCAGGTAACCTACATTGCCCCTCCCTTACCCCTTACTGTATCCACAAAACACAACACTACCCATAAACATCTACTTTACAAATCAACAAACGTCCCTACTGTCTTCCCCGTTCCTCCCATAAACCAAATTCGTCTTCTCTCCCTCCTAACCAATCAAATTTGCCATTTTCAACTCTCATCAAAATTTGCCATCTCCAACTCAACATCATAATTTGCCATCACCAATTCATCATCAGTCCCTACTAAGGAGGGAGAGATGGAATCACCCCAATGTCTCATCCACGTCGTGATGCGTCTCACCAATCCACACAGCAATTCTCATTTCCTGCACACAGAACAAAGAAAACACAGGTGTGGAGTCATCATCATCACCACAGGTAAGTGGCTGCGTATGGTGCGACAGGTTCATCAATCCTAACTATTTCCTAAATGACTTTAACAACTTTACATTACCCGGGGTCTTTCTCCTGCCAAACCATTGGCCCTCTTACACTATGGGTTCTAAAAACCAATTCCCATTGACCAACTGTGGTGCTTTTCAATTTGGGGTCTCACTCCCCCGATTCAACTCCCTGTGCCCTTGCACAATTTCCGGGCTGAGTCGTGTAGCTCTCCCCGCAGGTCTACCCACCTGCACACCTCCACCACTGCAGTTGCCTCCGAGCTTACCTGCTCCTTACCCTAACCTAACTACCTGGGGAAGGCCCTCTGGCGCTCTCCCCACTCAGTGCCCTCTCTGGCACTGGGCTACCCGGGTCCGTCCTCCGGATCCTCGGGCCCCACTGACACTAACGGCTCCCAGAGCCCACCTGCGGCCTCACCTGGCCGACATCCTCACAGTGGTGGAGTGCCCAACCAACTACACACACTAACAGGCGACACGCCCAGCCATTTCCACAACACTAATGCACCCATCCACAATACCATTCTGCAACCGCACCACAAATGCCAATATCCAACCACAATTTACCTATACCCTCTACCTAACACTTACACTACCCGCCCCGGGTACTCGTGAAAGGGGTCCACTCTTCCCCCATCCACACCTTCGCACCATGCACACCACTCCGTACCACTTACTCCAACTCTCTCCACACCACCTTTACTTGCACACCTGTGCTCTCACACCTGGTGCCACCTGCACCCTTCTCTCCCCAAGCGCATTCGCGCTGATCCACAACACTCACTACTCATACACTGCTCCACACACCTGTCCAGTTCTCACACAGCATCATCTCATCTAACTACCCCCCTCTGAAACTTGCGCTTCCCAGTCGTTCCTTTAAACTATTGCGCTCCCTCGTCATTATCAACCACACTAATCTACCTGCGTCCCCACTACAGGTATCAGTCACTATCTAAACTTAACGTTACCTAATGTCATTCTCTAGATCCCTAACAATATAACCTAACCCACCCGGGCTAGTTTTCACTGCCATACACCCCATAATCTATAGCGCATTTGCCCCACAGTTTGTGAGGGATGACAGAGTTGCCATCCCACCACATCGGGCATCTCCCACTACCAATTTTGCACATCAAATTTCAACAAATCAAAAATTTGCCAATCACTACCCATCATCTGCCAATCATTACTGCCAATCCTTTGCCAATCATCAAATTTTGTTTTTCTAATTTCGGGGCCAAAACACTATCCTCGTCATTACAGTCTACTTACTAATGCCTCTCGGTGCGCCAATTCACTTCTAAAGCTCGGCTTCGTACAGCCAAGCCATGAATGCGGGTTGTTTGGTGCCAGCGGCTGGATACGTCCCGCATTCGGTGCAGGGAAGGAGGTTTACCCGGGCCGAGGTCCCACGCACCATCTCGGCACGGAGCCATCCCATGGCCCGATCTCGACCTGCCGGAATGCCTCAACAAAAAGTGGTCGCCATGACGACCCTTCCTATCGGGCTGCCCGCTCCGCCTAGTGGAGCATGGACGCGGCCGTTCAAAGCGAGGCCCAGCGTGGATCGCGTACGGCGGTCCTTTCGAACCCGCCGTGGCTCGGATCCCCGCTGGTTCTCGCGGCACGCGAAGCCCGGCACGCACCGAGGGCCCGATTCGGCTATAAGTCGCTCTAACCGCTAACCCGGTTACCGTCGATGCCTCACCTGCATGCTTACACCCCGCAGCCCGTTCCTTGCTCACACATCCAGCCGTCTCCCTGCTCTTGGTCATTGCACCTTCTCTTACACACCCAGGTACACTCATTCCACTCACAGACTTGGTCACACACCTGACCATCGAACACCTTGGCACACATTCGTCGCTCGCACACCTCACAAACACACCTCTTCGCGCCCCCTCCTCGGTCACCTCCTCTGTGACAATCACAGGTGTGCTCTCACTCGCACACCCAACCACGTGCCTCACTACCAATTCCAGCGTGCATTCCCACACACGCTCTACCATTCCAGGTGTGCTTCCTTTCTCACCTGTCACAACCAACTCACGCTCCGTGTCACTCTTACTACTCTCACCTCCACTCTTGACAGCGCACTCACCCTTACTCTCGACAGCGCACTCTTTCCTCATGCACCCGTCCGTTACACACCTTTCTCGCGCACACTCTCCCGTTACACCCTCTAACACTCACCACAGGTGTACACTCTTCCTTACTTTTGACAGCGCACTCTTTCCCCATGCACCCGTCCGTTACACACCATGCTCGCGCATCCTCTCCCGTTACATCCTCTGTAACACTCACCACAGGCGTGCATTCTTCCTTACTTTTGACAGCGCACTCTTTCCCCATGCACCGCAGAGTCGGACTTTCTCGCACACCTCCTTTTTCGCACACCAGACCTGTCGCACACTTCACCAACGGCCTCTCACGAACCCCCGGGTCCATCTCGACCCCCAAGCTTCTTAAATCCCCTGGCGCATCATACGCACGACCATATTGGTCACCACTTACACCGGGTCCTCTTCCTCTTCGCTTCTCCTCCATCACCTGCGAATCCCTCATCCGGTTAATGAGCACATCATCACGATCCAAACACAGACTTTGGACCAATTCTTTTATCTCCTCTTTTATCTCTTTCTTATCCCCTCTCCGTCGCTTCTTAATTTCGCTCACCCCTTCTTCCACTTCTTCTAATTTCTGCTTCACCTCTTTTATTTCCCGGTACGTCTCCTCAAGCTCGTCCTCCAAGGCTACCTTGACCGTTTCCATGTGCGTCCTCACCTGCCGGTCCTTCGTCTCCATTACCTCTGTCACCTCGTCCAACCTCGTTGTCAGTCCCTCACGTACCATCTGACATTGCCTCTTTGTCGCTATCAAGTCGTTTTTTATGTCGTTTTGTGTCGCTTTTAACCCTCCTAATACCGCAGTGTTCCTTTGAACCTGCTCCATTAGTCCTTTTTGTCCCTCCGTCAGCTGTTCCACCTCCTGCGTCAGGTCCTCTATGCCCCCTTGTAACTTTACAGTCCCCTTTCTCACCTCCTTCTCCATGTGCTCCTTACAGTGCCTCACCTCCTCGCGCACTCCTCCGACCTCCTCACTCACACCTCTTCTGATCTCCTCTCCCATCACTTGCATCTCCTGCCCAGATGCCACCCTCATCTGCTCCATTTCCTCCCTGTGAGCATCCAGTTTGGTCTCTACCCCCATTCTGACCCCCTCTATCTGCTGCCCCATTTGTTTAACTTCCCTTTCCGCTTGGTCCCTCATGTCCCTCAATTTGCCTTCCATGGTGTTTTCTAACCCCTCTAACCCATTTTTCACTCCCTCTATCTGATTCTCCTGGGCAGCCATTCTATTTTCTACCCCCGTTAACCCCTCCTGTATTTCCCCTAATCTATTGTCTAATTTCCCAAATTTCTTGTCTAATCCCTTAAAATTATTGTCTAACCCCTCACCGGTACCCCTCGCTTCGTCCCTCATTACCCCCATTTGGCCCTCCAATCGCTCACTATCAGCCCTCATTTGCTCACTCTGAGCATCCATCCGATTCCCCATTTGTCCCATACTGCTTTTAAAACCTCTAATTTGGTCTCCCAATTGCTCACTATTCTTTTCCATAAGGGCCGTCATTTGCATAAAAAAAAGATTCAAATCCCCCGGTGGCGCTACCACGGTCGCGGGCGTGGACGCCGTGGCCATGTGCGAGGCGCCATTTTGCGCGCCCGTAACCTCGTGCGCGACGACGCTATTTTGCGACCCTGCCACCCTCACTGCTTCGCTCTCCTCATGTCCCTCATTTTGGTCCTGGATCGACCCTGCCTCACTCTCCTCTACCGGAACCCAGCCGTCTTGGTCTGCCATAGCGCGACTTTCAAAATTCGGGTTTTTTTTTTTTTTTTTGTAAAACACAATTAAATTTCGCCGTTATAATTTCGAGCGCGTGAAACGCGCTCCGGATCGAATCCCACTTCCCGACACCAAATGTTACAGACGCGGTTTTGGATGTTAGTTTACCGAGCGGTTTGGTATGACCGCGTCTGCACAGTTTACCCGATTACACTCGAACGTTGGCCAAATCGCGCTATGCTAAATCAATTAAGGAAAGGACACAACGGCTGGGTTAAATGACACGACACCAAAGGGTACAGTTCTCAAGACCTCCGGAGGAGGTTATAATATTGGTTTGCAGAACGTTTAGATTACAAGGACAAGAGGTACAGCATAGAAAGGTGGGCACTTAAATACGGTCTTATCTTAGCCCCGACAGACCACAGATAAACGGGACAAGACTGACTCACACAGGGATTGATGGCAGGGGAGGGCAGGCAGTCGATGGCTCAAGGTGCACCTTGGCTCAGGGGCAGGATCCACACGGTCCGGTCCAGATATGCGGGGAGGTATCGTCGCGCTGGAGGTGGCGTCTGTTTCTCCTCAAGCTGGGGGCGCATCTCACGTCACCTCCGGTAAGTGGCTGCGTATATCCAGCGGGGAGTGACACGCCCTCGGCTCGTTAGCTCCGCCCCAGATGGAATCGGTCCGCCGCTTCTTATTGGGTGCGGGGGGGTTACCGGGCTCCGCCCTTGCGAGGGGCTGACAGTCAGCCCCTGAGTGGTAACCCCGTCGGAGCACATGGGCAATGGCGGCTAACCAAGCCGGAGTGAGGACGCACACTCCCCGCGCCGCCCCCCTCTGTTGTTGTAGTTGTTGTTGTTGTTGTAGTTTCATGAGATGATGGGAGGATGCGGAGATGAGGTTGTGGGGAGGTATTGGGAGGTCCTAAACTCACTACTGGTGCCATACAATCACATTCTGGTGCAACGAAGAGTCAGAATTAATGGAAATGAGTCCTTAACTGACATAGACTAAGAATAACTAGCAAGATGTCCTATAGTTGTCTACGTGAGATGCGGTGAACCTGGGCACGACATTTAATGGGGGAAAAAGGGGAAGGTCGGTTCTACAGAGTGTTGTTTACAGACAATGGGACTAGGGAATGGGGGATTGGGGATAGTTGGGGAGTATTGAGGAAATAGGGGAATATTTACAAGCGGATATGGATGGAGGCCAAATCCCATATCCGCAACAATATATTGTTGTGGATTTGAGAATTGTGTTGCTGTTTTTTTAATTGTTGTCAGTGTAATGAATTGTTGTAAAATATCACCCTCCGGGTTGTGTATAAAGGTCAAAGGTCATCCCCTTAGTTATTCCATATACAATCACATAGCAAATCATAGATCTCCCTGTTCAGTAGTTATCTCCTTATTATGTGTATTAGTTTAAGGCTTTGTCTTCCATTAATTGACACTCCATTGCACCGAATTCAAATAAGGTAGATTCCCTTCCAATTCCCCTTTTGTCATCCATTGCCAACTGCATTGGGCGGTTTTCTGCGTGCGGTTTTCTGCATTCGCCGCTGCTGCTTTGGGACCGTGTTTTTTCGCCGCAAGACTCCATTGAGCACGAGGTCATCTCGGAGCAGAAGGTGGGAGTAGTCAGCCCAGCGCCAGGAACAAGGCGTGGCCTTGCCAACGCCTCCTCTAGGGGCGGGATCGGTGAGCCCTCGCGACCAATCAAGGCCGAGGGGAGCTCACCGATGGGCGTGTCCTGGAGGCCGGCGGCTTGATCGCCCCAGGCGCAATAAAAGCACGCGCGCAAGCCTTTTGAGAGAGACGCGCAGGAAGATCTTTGAAAGTCGGCAGATGCGTCAGAGAGCGAGCCCATCACGCAACGCCCTCCACAAGAGAGATGAGCTTGACTCCACCACGCAGCTTTGACTCCACCACGCAGCTTTGACTCCACCACGCAGCTTCGACTCGCTGCTACGCGGGAACCAGTTTGCGGTGGCATCGGTGGCCGTCGAGGTCCAGGCCGACTTCCCATGCGGGATCAAGCCCAGCCAGCGTCCAGCTGAACCTTCCTCTCCCTCCAGCCATCCACCTCCTGCCATTCCTGTCATCATCCCCGGTGTAAGTGTGCTTGTAGTCTGTCTTTTGTCTCGTCCCTGGGTTTAAGTAAGACTGCAGTAGTTAAGCTAAGAAATTGCACTGTGTCCTTCTGGTCTGTCCCTCTTTCTGTCTTTATTTTCGTATCCTTCCTTCTCCTTGGTTACTTTTGACTTGTACATAATTAGTTAGTAATAAATTATATTTGTTCCACCTTACTCTGCCTTCTTTCCTTTACATCCGTTTCGTCCTTGTCTTTTCCCAATTGAATACCTGCGGAACGATTTGGCCAACGTTTCGGAATCGGGTTAGTGAATGCTAATGACTCGAACTTCGGGTTGCTAAAAACCGCTCGGCAACTAGACCATCTAAAACCGGGGTTCGAGCGGGAGTCCCTCCCCTGCTTCACGGTCAGGAGTGGCACTCAGGTCCTTGGGACTTTTTGTAGACCAAATACCCTGGCTGCTCCCGACCGGAATGAGCGTTGGGACCCCCAGGACTCACGTCGGTCAGTTGCGGACAAGGGGATTAATCCCCCCTTATTGAGGGGGAAAGGCCGACGTAGAGATCCGTAACAATATATATATATATATATATATACACAAAGAATTAAGTTAAGCACCCCCCCCGTTTTTTTACAACCTCGCACATTACAAGTTTGTTGTCGTCAAAACAGTGTAATATACCCATGATATTGCTATATTTTCTGGAGAAGTGATATTATGGTCACATAAAAACATAACAATCATGCCGTTTTCAATATTTTATTCTGAATAATTTAAGGTGAAATTTTTTGGGAATTTTAGGCATATTCTCACCTCAATTTAAGTATGGAGCTATAGGTCCATCACGGACAGTGTGGATGACGTTTATGTTTTCTAACGTACAGTCATTGTTCTGAGAAGACCTCTAGCGATCTTTGCGTCAATAACGTGTGTAGGACCCACGTGATCGGATCACTGACTCAACCAATCACTTTTTTTCACTTTGATCACTCAATTTCATCAATGGATAATTGCTAATGTCATACCAATCATTATTTGATCTCACATACCTTAGAATATATGCCAATGTATACATATACACAAAGAATATATATTAGGGGGTGCTTACCTTAATTCGTTGTGTAGGGGTGCTTAACTTAATTCTTTGTGTATATATATATATATATATATATATATATATATATATATATATATATATATATATATATATATATATATATATATACAGTATATATATATATATACAGTATATATATATATATTCACTTTATATCATAAGATTTAACTGTCAAAAGATTTTATGTGCAGCTCATTTAATCTTAAGCTAAATTTTCCTTCTAAGATTTTCTGTGATGGAACCGTCTATGGTAGTTCGTAAACATGCAGGACAAGCTACCGCGGGGCCGGGCAAACCGTGGGCTGCATGACTCACCATTGATGGGGTCTCTTTGTGTGGGCAAGCTTTGCCTTTCACCCTGGCGTTTTTTTATATTCTCATTTCTGAATCAAGCCTCAGTTTCAGTGGAAGAGCTGAAAAGGCAAGCGGTAAACATCCAGTAAGGCGGGCGATCCAAAACCGAGGTGGTCATGGTGAGTCGTAGACCACAAAACACACCAGTGGTTTGTGCAGAAGAGCTTCGAACTAGTGGTCGATTGCAACAAACTGCTTTACTTGCACCCGCTGAGAAACTACGCGAGCCCGAGGGGATCTGTTTACAGTCTAATTTCATGCTACCGCGCTATGTTGTCTGAACTTTTTTGGAGAATTACTTGCGAGAGTTACACAAAATAATTGAGGCGCCAGCAACTCCATGACATAAGGGGGGTCGTGCGGAGTCCAGACTCGCAACTGAGACCGAGGGGTCATTAACCTCGACGATCGGGTCAGCGTTTATTTTTCCGGAGAGCGTTAAATGGTGAAGCAGTCACTTCAGCAAAGGTGGAGGGAGACCTTGTGGGATTTGAATGATAGGATGGTTTTCACACTCCCACCTACACCGAAATGATTTATTGTTACTATTTTTAATGCATAGTATTATATTGTTTATTATACGTCATTAATCATTTTTCAACACTTTACCATAGCACCTGAAAATAATTATTTTGCAATTATTTTCTCAAAAATAGTAGTGGAGATCAGGAATAGTCAGGGCCCTTCGGGATATTTTGGTTCAAATTCTTCCAAAAGCATCAAATTTGGCGCAGATGTTGCCCATGCCATACTCTTTCGATTTTTGACGGGCGCCAAGGGCGGTATGATCCGGGGACCATACCGGTCCATCCCGCCATGTCACCTGACCTACGACGTCATAATTAGGATATGCATCCAATCACATGGCGTACTATAAGTGGTCAAAGTTCAAAATGAATCGATCGAAAAATGAAGGCAGGGATCCATTTTTAAGGTTTTCATAAAATCCAATATGGCCGCCAGGTCACATGACCTATGACGTCATATTTATGACATGTATACAATCATGTATACATGAACCCGGATCAGGATCGCACAAAAATTAAACACAAGGATATGGCATACAGTTCATAAAACATCAAAATCCGTACCTTTGTAATTAGACTGATGAACTGCATATGCCTGAAAATGAGGAAATAGACATGTAAATATTTCCTCTAATTGTAAAAAATAAGGTCAGAGTTCGATTACCCAACCCAGAAATACAAAATGGTGAACCTCGCGTAAATCTTGACAAAAAACTCAAAAACCGACATGTTTGACTCAAAAATGACCTTGACCTCGAATCATCAAAATAACATCATAATTGGATTCCTCGACCTCGAAAACCCCTGAAAAGTGGTATCATACATGATTCCAACCCTTTTGGTTATTTAACTGATTTTCCTCTAATCCGGGTGGCGGCCATTTCGTATTTCGCCAATATGGGGCCCCCGGGGGGGGGGGGGCGCCCGTATTAGCGCCCGTCAACAATCGAAAGAGTATGGCATGGGCAACATCTGGGCCAAATTTGGTGCTTTTGGAAGAATTTGAACCAAACGGCCCCAAAATATCCCTAAGGGCCCTGACTAGAAATAAAAAATGTTATCGAATCAGACCATGCATCACCATTAATTTCACACGTCACAAAAAACCCTTGGGGACTGAGGATATTCCTTTGTAATAACATTAATATTATGCTATTATCATCATTGCTGTTATTACCTTCGCCACCAAAGGTGGATGGAGGTTATGTTTTCACCCCTGTCTGTTTGTTTGTATGATTTTGAACAGAATATCTCAATAAGTTGTGGACGGATTCGGACAAAATTTGCCAGAGATGTAGCGTATGTCACAAGGACGAAATGATTAGATTTTGGTGAAGATCCGGATTCGGATCCGGCTACTAGAATTTTTTAAGTGATTCTTCACCATTGGGAGATAGGGATAAAAACTATACATAGCAGGATATCTCAACAAGTTGTAGATGGATTTGGACAAAACTTGTTGGAGAGGTTGGGTATCTGACAAGGACTAATCTATTCGATTTTAGTGAAGATCTGAATATGGATTCGGATATGAGAATTATTTAATTTTTTAAGTGATTCTTCACCATTGGGAGATAGGGCCAAAAACGATACAAAGCAGGATATCTCAAAAGGTTATGGATGGATTTGGACGAAACTTCTTGGACAGGTTGTGCGTGTGACAAGGAGGAATCGATTCGATTTTGGTGAAGATTTCAAAATGGATTCGGATATGAGAATTATTTAAAAAATTTAAGTGAATCTTCACCATTGTGTGATATGGCCAACCAGGCGGTGTGCTCTCTAATGAGTGCCGTTCTAGTTAATTTTGTTATTAGAAACGCCCTTCTAAAAACGCCATGATTATCAATCTTAATACGGATATACAGTGCATTCAGAAAGTATTCAGACAAACCCCTTCACTTTTCACATTTTGTCATGTTGCAGCCTTATGCTGAAATCGTTTAAATTCATTTTTTCCCTCATCAATCCACACTCAATACCCCATAATGACAAAGAGAAAACAGGATTTTAGAAAGTTTTGTAAATTTATTAAAAAGAAAAAACTGAAATATCACATTTACATAAGTATTCATACCCTTTGCGATGACACTTGAAATTTAGCTCAGGTGCCTCCCATTTCTCTTGATCGTCTTTGAGATGTTTCTACACCTTCATTGGAGTCCACCTGTGGTAAATTCAATTGATTGGACATGATTTGGAAAGGCACACACATGTCTATATAAGGTCTCACAGCTGACAATGCCTATCAGAGCAAAAACCAAGCCAGGAGGTCGAAGGAACTGCCTGCAAAGCTCAGAGACAGGATTGTGTCGAGGCACAGATCTGGGGAAGCCTACAAAAAAAATTCTGCTGCATTGAAGGTTCCCAAGAGCACAGTGGCCTCCATAATTCTTAAATGGAAGAAGTTTGGAACAACCAGGACTCTTCCTAGAACTGGCCGCCCGGCCAAACAGCAATCGGGGGAGAAGGGCCTTGGTAAGAGAGGTGACCAAGAACCCGATGGTCACTCTGGCTGACTGTGTGGAGATGGGAGAAACTTCCAGAAGGACAACCATCACTGCAACACTCCACCGATCTGGGCCTTATGGCAGAGTGGTTAAGACGGAAGCCTCTCCTCAGTGAAAGACACATGAAAGCCCGCTTGGAGTTTGCAAAAAAGCACCTAAAAGACTCTCAGACTTTGAGAAACAAGATTCTGTGGGCTTTCATGTGTCTTTCACTGAGGAGAGGCTTCCGTCTGGCCACTCTGCCATAAAGCCCAGATCGGTGTAGTGTTGCAGTGATGGTTGTCCTTCTGGAAGTTTCGACCATCTCCACACAGGATCTCTGGAGCTCAGCCAGTGACCATCGGGTTCTTGTTCACCTCTCTTACCAAGGCCCTTCTCCCCCGCTTGCTGTTTGGCCGGGCGGCCAGTTCTAGGAAGAGTCCTGGTTGTTCCAAACTTCTTCCATTTAAGAATTACTAGGGCATGCCCGTACTATATATATATCTAAAATTATATCCCCCCCCTCTATTTACATGAAATGGTTTGGTCCATTCGCAAAGCCAAAGCGAACGGCTTGAGAGTACGGTGGCAATCCCCCCCCTCTATTTACATGAAATGGTTTGGTCCATTCGCAAAGCCAAAGCGAACGGCTTGCGAGTACGGTGACAATCCCCCCCCCTCTATTTACATGAAATGGTTTGGTCCAAAGCGAACAGCTTGTGAGTACGGTGACAATCCCCCCCCTCTATTTACATGAAATGGTTTGGTCCAAAGCGAACGGCTTGCGGAGTTTGGTAAAGAAATCGCCATAGCTCGGTAACTACTTCTCCGATTAATATGAAACCTTGAAAAGGCACATCCTCGGGTCCCCAGCAATATACCTGGCAAGTTTCAAGTATATCGGACCCGTGGTTGTCGAGAAACAGCGGTCACAGACAAACAAACACACAGACACACAGACACACACAGAGATTACTGGAATTATAGATAGATGGAGGCCACTGTGCTCTTGGGTTTCCGGGAAAGGAATTCCTGCGACCGAGTTGTCATCGCTGGGACCGATTAACCTGCGTGTCAGGTTTTGCTATCGATTCAGGAGAGAATCATCGCCATGCTGGTGCGCCACGAGACCGGGCCGTCGGCCATTTTGACTCGCGCAGGACTTGTGCTTCGCTCGCGGTTTCGTTTCTTTTCGAACATTTTCACCGCATTCAGACGTCGATCTGGGGCGTGTGTGTGACGTGGCTTTTTGAAGGCTAATGCGTCCATACCCGAGGGTGTGATCTCTCAGTCGCCTGTAGGGCACCTTTGGATTTCCCAGTCGCCTTGAGGGCGCCTTTGTACAGCTTCGGCTGTGTGACTGTTCTTGCCATCCGCACGGGATTCTGGTTTCGATTGGACCTCGTTCTAGCGATCGCTGGAGCGAATCAACTGTGGCTTGAAGCCGGGAATAAGAGACATTGGGGATGTTCTGCTTTCACTCACTTGGAGCACAGTGAGTTATATATTACTAGGGCATGCCCGTACTATATATATATCTAAAATTATATCCCCCCCCCCTCTATTTACATGAAATGGTTTGGTCCATTCGCAAAGCCAAAGCGAACGGCAGTTACGAATCGCAGTTACGATGAATCGCAAAGTAGTTTTAATTAGTTTTAAAACATAGTTTAACGCCAACATAGTTTGCCAACGTGAAATAAATGAATACGCTCTCAAATGTGCCGTCCGAGGCAGAGTGTGTTCGCCACGTTCGGCACACGTGATAGCTCGCTGCTCTCTGATTGGTTGAATCGTTTTTTGGACATAGCTCGGTAACTACTTGTCCGATTAATATGAAACCTTGAAAAGGCACATCCTCAGGTCCCCAGCAATATACCTGGCAAGTTTCAAGTATATCGGACCGGTAGTTGTCGAGAAACAGCGGTCGCATACACACACACAGAGATTACTGGCATTATAGATAGATAACACTGATGGTACCATCATAGAATATTGATTGTACTTTAACTTTTGATTCATATTATTGTTGTATGGTTATTCTTGTGTGATCTTAATACAATATTTGTTTGTGAGTAACAATTGGTGTGGCTTCACCATTGATCTTTGACATACGGAATAACACATTTTTCTGCCGTGACTCCTCTCGGGGCTCGGAGGTACCGGACAGCTTCGGCTGTGTGACTGACCAGGGGGCCGGGGAGGAGCACGTCACACATAGCAAAGGGTCTGAACACTCAAGTAAATGTGATATTTCAGTTTTTTCTTTTTAATAAATTTGCAAAACTTTCTAAAATCCTGTTTTCTCTTTGTCATGGGGTATTGAGTGTAGATTGATGAGGGAAAAAATGAATTTAAACGATTTCAGTGTAAGGCTGCAACATAACAAAATGTGAAAAAAGCGAAGGGGTCTGAATACTTTCGGAATGCACTATACACCTCAACACGGAGTTCGTCCAATGTGGAAATTCCCCTTGTGAAGGGGAGGGGAGGGGGAGTTAAATGGCTACAACCTCCGTCGTGTGACCCTTAGTCCCCCTGTCAAGTTTGGTTGAGATTGGATAAGTAATGACTGAATGTATCATGGTCAAAAACAGACAGACAGACAGACAGACAACAAATTATGTATTTTAGTTTATTTTATCCTAATGTACACAAAGGATGTTCCGCAATGTGCCGAGTATAACAGAAAATTTGACAAAAACTCAGTTTCTGAGAGATACTGCATCATGCCATACACAGGCGGAAGTGCTTGTGGAAGCGACGTCACTGTATGAGTCAGTCTACTGTTATCGAGCCGCCACATTGCAACATGCCTCAACCGTAGCTAGGTTTTTTTTTTTCTGTACTGGAACAGCCATATTCTTTTGAATCAGAATACAGTGAAGCAAAGCAAAATAATGTTCCGCAATCTTGTAAACATAAATGTGTATCTATTTCGAATGAATGTTTTCAAATGAATTATTTTGAAGGACATTGATAAAAAAAACAAGGCGTCGAGATGTCGGCCATAAAGGCCTAACCTGCCTGTCTAATCTGCATGAACAATGCTTTACGGGTGATGTTTGTACATTTTCTTTGACTCCTCCGGAGGTCGAACTGACCATTGTCAGGTTAATTACCTTGAAATGCAACCTTGCTCTGATTATTGTTTTGCAATCTGCATATCTTTCCTTGCAAACATGTGGTGAAACAGACTTCCATTGTATCAAGCAACTCCCTGCCCTCGGGTTCGGACAGCTATGCAAATATCCCTTCCCCCTGTTTAGGATCTTGAAGGAATATAAGGACTGGTTCTTGAGGCTGTCAGTAGAGCGAGCTATGATGTCGGGCAGACATCATGTTCGTCTCTCCTATCATATGTGCACATGGTAGAAGTTTTGCTCTGTAAATAGATGTTTTTAATAAAGCGATTCAATGGACCTTTGAGCCGGTGGTCTTTGGGGGTAAGACCCTTGAGTTTCCCTCCACAGTAACAGTGTGGAGGATAACATAGGCAGGTAAGGCTTAGACTGGTGTGAATGCAGACATTTTGAAGAAATAGCGAAATGTCTGCAGCACGGGAGACATGTGTGTTGCCAGGACTGGGATTAACTTATGCGATTAATTCAGCAAAATGACTGTTCTTATGTAACTAGTTATTTTGGTCGAAAATATGGTGAACCTAGATGTTTTAATTGCTCATTTCATTAAATACCTCACACGACCAAGCAGAAGGCAGGGTTAAGCAATATGCGACTTTCAAAATGACGTATCCACCACAGAATACTCAGCAAGCTTGCACAGGAATCGTTGGCGTTCAGGGCATCATATCGTATATTATGTGTAGGAGATAAGTATTGTTACTTAAAATGGCTAACATAACTTCTGAAATAAGTTGAAAATACTTGGAAAAGTACCTGAGAAAAAGGACTGTGGCTCTGTACAACAAAAGAGTTGGATAACTTTTCTTAGCTCACAAACCAGGAAGCTGCTCATACTGCAAACTCCTGACCATGTAATCCTGACAAATCTCATGATCTATCTCTGAAACGACTGACTGGCATACAAACCTTCCTATCTGCTTTCTTCACAATGCTCATGAGAAAGTTCAGTCAATAAAATCCTGGGTGTCATTATCAGCCATGATCTTTCTTGGGCAAACCACATTTCAAAATTGGCCTCCAAAGCCAGCCACCGACTGGCGTCCTCCGTCGTACAAAGTCCTTCCTTGGCACACCTGAGCTCCGATCCATGTCCAAAGCTTTCATCCGCAGCTTGATGGAGTATTGCTCTCCCCTCTGGGCTGGCTCCCCTGCTTCACATCATCCTCAGCTTGACGCTGAGGAAACCAACGCTTTTAAAACTAGATGGTATTCATAGAATACTTACCCTTCACAGTCTGGAGAAGGACTTGGTGCAAGCCAACTCTTCTGTTTTTTTTGTGGGTTTTTTTATCCAATATGGCTACCAGACCAGTGACTGATGATGTCACTTTTACTAAACTATATTTCCCATGGGTAGTTGATCAATTAGTCAAAGATTTGCATTGATCGGATGTGTGTGGACGTCATTGGCTCCATTATGACGTCATAATTCGACAAGTACAGAACTTCATCCGATCAAGATGAAATTTATTGAGCGTCATCTGGGGATAAATTGGTGGAGAAAAAATTATAATGATGACGTCATCGGTCACGTGTTTTGGCCACCATATTTGTTTTGACACGAAAGCCTTAAAAAATACTAAAACACATCCTGGTGAGGGTCTGCGATCTCTGATTGCTCTTTCCTGTTTTCCATGTAGAGGTTTCGGAGATATATAAGTGCAAAGTTTTTCGTTTTTCCAAGATGGTGCCTGTACTACACGACCTATGATATCGTAATTAGCATTGAAAAAAAATTATATGGGAGGAGGCGCTCCTATGGTGAGGATTTAGTGTCCATCGGACCAACAGTTGCTAAGGAATTTTTTTTAAATTACGTATCGAATCAAGCGTTGAACTTGTCGAATTATGACGTCATAATGAAGGAACCGATTGCATCATCATTAGCATATCTTATTCCCCATGGGGAGTACTTGACAATGAGCCATGTTTCAATTTTTTCCATGGAAGGGGTCAGAGATATAGAGGGGCAAAGTTTTTCGGTTTTTGCAAGATGGTGCCTTTACTGCTGAACTCTGATGTTATAATTATCATTAAAATATTCTCCAGGAGGAGGTGCTCCTTTGGTGAAAATTTCGTGTTAATCGGTCCAATAATTGCAGAGAAAAAAATTCATACTGATCGAATCAACCGTTGTACTTGCCAATACTACATGACCTATGATGTCATAATTATCATTTTAAAAAATATACGGGAGGAGGCGCTCCTATGGTGAAGATTTAGTGTCCATCGGACCAACAGTTGCGAAGGAAAAAAAAAAATTAATCACATCAAATCAAGCGTTGTACTTGTCGAATTATGACGTCATAATGAAGGCACCGATGACATCATCATTAACATATCTTATTCCCCAAAGGGAGAACTTGACAATGAGCCATGTTTCAATTTTTTCCATTAAGCGGTTTGGGAGATAGAGGTGTAACGTTTTTCCAAGATGGCGTCATACCACGTGACCTATGACGTCATAATTATTAGCAAAAAAAATCTACAGGCAGAGGCGCTCCTACGGTAAAATTTCATGTGAATCGGACCAACGGTTGCCGAGAAAATGAATTTTAAAAATGCATACACGGCACGCCCCGAATGCCTAACCCTGCTTTTCGCTTTGCGAGCACAGGGTAATTGTATAGAATCTCCTGCGAATTAAACTGAATCTTTGGACCGATCACTTCACCATTGCAGACAGGCCATTGGTCTCTGTCTTCCACCGCCTCCTTTCTGGTCTTGCACCCTCTGCTTTTTCCCTGTTTTGTCCCCCTCAGGTTTCGGCAGGGCTCATACGGTCCACCATCAACCTTTTTCTGGTGAAACTACCTAAATCCAGGATCACTGCTCACCTCCACTCCTTCGTTCCTCTTTTTGCCCATCTGTGGAAACAACTTCCACATCCTCTTCAATCTTATTCTTCCCTCAAGATCTTCAAGAGAGCCATTCACCACCATCTCAGATCGTTCCCAATCCCAAACCATGTCTTTTCTACCTTCATTAACCCCCTCTCCATCGCCCCCTCAACTTCACCACAATCCCTCCTCTTTCCAATTTTCTCTCCCGAGAGTTCCCTTCTGTATCCACCTTGTCCACCCCATGCATTCTCACATGCCTCTCCCATTCTCACCCACACCCATTGTTTGTCCACCTCTGTCTGTCTTGGCCTTAGGCTCTGCTGATAAGAGTTTCTTTATGCTGTTACATTTGTCCTGTTGTGTCCTGATCCATTCAGTTCCTGAATACTAGCTTTTCCACAAGCCTCAATTATGCATACAAAAATAAAAATAAAACTCGAAAGCATCTGAAAATGCAAAGCCCGTCCGCTTCAGCTTTGTAAATAGACATCATCTTCTTCCTGCGTATGCTAAATAATTATGATGAAAACAGCAAAAAAAATAAACACAAAATGAAAAGACATTTTTGCACAGCCTTGATCTTTGACCTTTTGAGCTAAAAAACAAACAAAAAAACAATCAGATTCTAGCTTTAGATTGGTGAACCAATTATATGACCCAATAGGCAAATTCTTAAAATTTGATCAGGTCAATGGGACGAAAATTGACAATTTTATCCAACCTTGACCTTTGAACTTTTGATCTATAAAAACAATCAGCTTCTGGCTTTTGATTGGCGAACCAATGCAGTGACTCAATATACAAATTCATAAAATGTCAGGACAATTGGATGAAAATTGATGATCCTATGTGACACTGACCTTTGACCAAATTATTAATTTGGCTTCTGCATACTCTCATAATAAAGCTTTGCTGAAAATTTGATGACAATAGCTCAAATGGTAAAAAAAAGTTATAGTCCGAACACACACACACAGGCCTGCCCCCCCCCCCCCCCCACACACACACACACACGCACACACGCACGCACGCACGCACACACACACACACACACACACACACACACACACACACACACACACACACACACACACACACACACACACGATTGCAAAACCCCCCCATCTCCTGCTGCATGGACGACAGGCTAAAGATTGATGATCTGAGATCAGGCTATTGGAGAAAAGGAAGAATTACATATGAATTGTGATAATGGATAATAGGAATTGGCTGATGATTGGAAGTAAGCTGATAGATATGTAGTTTTTAGGGAGTCCGTTTTTGCACTTTGTTTATGCAATGCGGTGATGTTGGCTGATCCCCAAGCAGATGGAAGATAACCCACAAAAAATTATACGAGGGTGACAGAGTAGAAAGTGGATGTGCAAGAGCAGCAGACCAGGTTTGTTTGGACACGTGAGCTGATACCGTCCGGCCCAGTTACTTAATCAGAGTCATCAATTGCCAGAAACTTCTCGACCTTCTCAGGTGCAAAAGACAGAGTCCAGGAGCACTTGGATAAGACTTGTTATGGTGGGTACAGAGATTGGGGGGGGGGGGGGGGGGGAGAGGTTAGGGACACAAGATTTGGAAGCAAACATAGGATTGAGGCATTCGGCCTTCTCAAGAGAGGAGTCAGCTGTGGTGCCATTTGAAATGAGGGAAGGGATGGAAGGGGAGCATACACCAGAGGCAGACTTATCAAGGCACAAGATTATCAATACTAGCAACGGTACCCAGCCTATGGGCTTCAATTGGGAGCCCAAAATGAAAAGGCAAAATATCCGAAATTGAAGGCTTTTTTTTATTTTAAACGATTTATCTAAACATCCGTTAAATCATATCACACGCAAGTCATCAAAATCTAAACAGTATTCGTAGAATTTCAATGAAAGCCACATCACTGTTCATATCGGTAAATATTATTCTATCGTGCTTGGAAAAACTGGAAAATTGGAAAATTGGAAAAATTGGAAAAACAATATAGGCTATTTTACTCCAGGGCCAACTGATCTATGACGCCAACCCTGGTGTTGGGCTAGCGGCTAGGGTGCCAGCTTAGGATCCTAGGATCCTGGGTTCGAATCCCGGTCGATCGCTGAATTAATGCCAGGGGGGTTGACTCAGCCTGTCATCCTTCCGAGGTCGGCTAATTGAGGACCAGTTCACTGGTAATTCCCTGCTTGTCGTTAAAGGCGGCAAAAAGGGTTGGCGTCAGGAAGGGCATCCGGCCGTAAAACATTGCTTCAAAAAGGGGACCGAAAAACAACAACAACCACGGTTCCCGAAAAAGGCCAACCCCCGCTTGCGGGGAAAAATGGCCTCTAAAGGTGTTTTTTTTTTTACTCCAGGGGGTCCCAGGATTACCCACCCAAAATTTCATTGCGATCGGTTCAGCCGTTTTTGCGGTACCTGGGAACAGACCCAGGTACTGCAAAAGGACTTTTGGGGGGGGGGGGGGGGGGAGGGGGGGGACAGAGTACAGACCAGGACAGACATACATTTGGTGAATTATAGTATTAGATTATGAAGGTTTTGGAGGAGGGAGACAAGTTAGAAAATTAATTCTTGAGATTGATCAGATGTTGTTTTCTGGCTCTCCTGAGAGTGGACACACACTTGATGCGGGCTTTGTGGATGATCTGAGGTTACCTCCAGTCACATTTGCCTTCCAGGAACACTAGGTAAGTTGTTTCAAGCATGCTGCCTCACCGCAGGATTCAGTGTACCATGGGAGGGAGGAAGGGTAGCATAACTAAGGATGAGATGGGATTGATATTGGCGTACAAGAGAGCAGGTTTCTGTGGAAGAATGTGAGACAGATGTGGGAAATATCTGTTATACTAAGAGCCAGAAAATAAGACAGAGAAAGAAGAGGGGAAGAAATAGCCAACAGCTGTGGAGAGCATTGCACTACACACAAAGGTCTTGTAAGCGGAGTAGTTATGAATTTTCAAAATAAATAAATCTGATTTGGCATTTCAGATCAATTTCCAAAAATTAACACCAGGCACATCAACAACAAGAAACAAACGTTTTGCTTTTCACTTGCACTCACTTCAACCTGTATTTGAATCTTGGCCCAGCTATAAACTGTCTTCCTGGTGTTTCAAATGCAGGGCGATGCATCGATGTGTTCGCTATTCCATCAGACGGACTGGGTGTTAAAATGGGTGTTCCACCTGATCGCTTTTAGTTGATGGACGTTAAAGATCCGCAGTGTCATTAAAGGTCACACTGCAAAGAGTAGGTGAGTTATCATTGGAACCCTCAGCTAAAAAAGGTCTGCACATCGCAAGCGGTCTGATATTATTTGGTATTCCTTTACACCAGGTTACCCTTCCTGCTGTATTAGAGTGTGGTTGCTCGCTGTGCAGTAGATTCGGCACGATGAACAAATTGACCAGGTAATTGACATGTCCCATGTCACCGTGAACAGCCTATTGAGGACATGAAAGGAACCAATTATCACACTGGAGGCTACATAATTGTACACCGCACCTTTCCTATGCCATCTCCAGGTGCTGCATATCGTCATTGCCGGGCACTGATGGGGGCTCGGCACCGACGCACGCTGAAAGGGAGTACTCAGTTTTCACTCTGGTTGTTTGTTTCTTTGCTTTCTTGTTACTTGCAAAATCGAAGATTTTTCAAGTATATTGGTCGGTTCCGTTTGTGGTTCTGTCTGTTTGTTTGTTTGTTTGTTTGTTTGTTTGTTTGTCACCGGCCTACAGGTCACAATTTTCAACAGATCTTCACCAAACTTCACCAAATGGTAGAGTTGGTCAAAAGCCAGAAGCCTATTGTTTTTGGGGTCAATAGGTCAAAAGGTCAACATAGGCCAAAGGTCACCAACTTTGCTAAATTTATAAAATCCTCAATTTTCATCCGATTAACTTGAAATTTGAAGACCACTTGCATATCTGGTCACTGAATTCAACCACAAAGTATTTTTGAGGTCAGCATAGGCCAAATGGTCAACATAGGCCAAATTTCTAAAATCCTCAATTTTCATCCAATTGACTTGAAATTTGAAGAGGACTTGCATATCTGGTCATTGAATTCAACCACAAATTATATTTTAGGTGAACATAGGCCAAAAGGTCAACATAGGCCAAAAGGTCAACATAGGCCAATTTTCTAAAATCCTCAATTTTCATCCAATTGACTTGAAATTTGAAGAGGACTTGCATATCTGGTCACTGAATTCAACCACCAAGTATTCTTGAGGTCAACATAGGCCAAAAGGTCAACATAGGCCAAATTTCTAAAATCCTCAATTTTCATCCAATTGACTTGAAATTTGAAGAGGACTTGCATATCTGGTCACTGAATTCAACCACAAATTATATTTTAGGTGAACATCGGCCAAAAGGTCAACATCAGCCAAAAGGTCAACATAGGCCAAATTTCTAAAATCCTCAATTTTCATCCAATTGACTTGAAATTTGAAGACCACTTGCATAACTGGTCACTGAATTCAACCACCAAGTATTTTTGAGGTCAGCATAGGCCAAATGGTCAACATAGGCCAAATTTCTAAAATCCTCAATTTTCATCCAATTGACTTGAAATTTGAAGAGGACTTGCATATCTGGTCATTGAATTCAACCACAAATTATATTTTAGGTGAACATAGGCCAAAAGGTCAACATAGGCCAAAAGGTCAACATAGGCCAAATTTCTAAAATCCTCAATTTTCATCCAATTGGCTTGAAATTTGAAGAGGACTTGCATATCTGGTCACTGAATTCAACCACAAATTATATTTTAGGTGAACATCGGCCAAAAGGTCAACATAGGCCAAAAGGTCAACATGGGCCACATTTCTAAAATCACCAATTTTCATCCAATTGACTTGAAATTTGAAGATAACTTGCATATCTGGTCACTGAATTCAACCACCAAGTATTCTTGAGGTCAACATAGGCCAAAAGGTCAACATAGGCCAAATTTCTAAAATCCTCAATTTTCATCCAATTGACTTGAAATTTGAAGACCCCTTGCATAACTGGTCAGTGAATTCAACCACCAAGTATTTTTGAAGTCAACATAGGCCAAATGGTCAATATAGGCCAAATTTCTAAAATCCTCAATTTTCATCCAATTGACTTGAAATTTGAAGAGGACTTGCATATCTGGTCACTGAATTCAACCACCAAGTATTCTTGAGGTCAACATATGCCAAAAAGTCAACATAGGCCAAATTTCTAAAATCCTCATTTTTCATCCAATTGACTTGAAATTTGAAGAGGACTTGCATATCTGGTCACTGAATTCAAGCACAAATTATATTTTAGGTGAACATAGGCCGAAAGGTCAACATAGGCCAAAAGGTAAACATAGGCCAAAAGGTCAACATAGGCCAAATTTCTAAAATCATTTTTCATCTGAAAAATCGTCACTTTTCATCCTGTTGACCCAAGCTTTGGTCAAGATTGTAAATTTTAATCTCCATAAAATGGACAATTTGCTGTATCAATGGAAAACTTTTGGGGAGTGGGGGGGGGGGGGGGGGTGGGGGAGGGCGGATTTTGCAAGTATCGTGCTACGCATGGCGTCTTCTTGTTTGTTTATTTTCACCGGCCTACAGGTCATAATTTTCAACCGATCTTCACAAAACTTCACCAAATGGTAGAGTTGGTCAAAAGCAAGAAGCCTATTGTTTTTGGGGTCAATAGGTGAAAAGGTCATAGGCCAAAGGTTACCAACTTTGCTAAATTTCTAAAATCCTCAATTTTCATCTGATTGACTTGAAATTTGAAGAGGACTTGCATATCTGGTTACTGAATTCAACCACCAAGTATTTTTGAGGTCAACATAGGCCAAATTTCTAAGATCCTCAATTTTCATCCAATTGACTTGAAATTTGAAGAGCACTTGCATATCTGGTCACTGAATTCAACCACGTATTATATTTTAGGTAAACACAGGCCAAAAGGTCAACATAGGCCAAATTTTTAATATCCTCAATTTTCATCTGATTGACTTGAAAATTGAACAGCATTTGCACATTGAGTCACTAAATAGGGAAACGAACTATTTTTGAGATCAAAAGGTCAAAGGTCAACTCAAGGTCAACCTTCCAAAATCATCATTTTTCATCTGAAAAATCGTCACTTTTCATCCTGTTGACTCGAGCTTTCATCAAGATTGTAAATTTTAATCTTAATGAAATGGACAATTTGCTGTATCAATGGAAAACTTTTGGGGGTGGGGAGGGGGGGATTTTGCAAGTATCATGCTACGCATGACGTCTTCTTGTTTGTTTGTTTGTTTATTTGTCCGGGCGATATCTCAGCCATCATTTGAGCTGGTAAGCTGAAATTTGGGCACAATAGTGAATAAGTACTTTGTCAAAAATAGTGTTTTTTGATTAATCAATTAATTGATTAGTTACTCAATTATTATCGATTAAGTACTTATATATTTCCTTTCTCTTCTGGGCATTCACGCAGGCACTTTTTGAGTTAGGGAGCTGATATTTGGACATGCCAATGACCAAGTGATGTGGCTATAAAGGATATTTTTGATTTATTGATTAATCAATTAATAGATTAATTTATTTATTGATTAATAAATTAATTATTAAATTTTTCCGATTAATGACATATTCAATTAATTTTCTTAAAGTTACAGCTTCGGCTGAAGCACTGGTGGTTTAGGTATGATATTAGCCAATTGATTCATTATTTTATGATTATTATTTATTTATTTTCTTTCTCATCTGGGCAATATCACAGGCACCATTTGAGCGAGGAAGCTGATGGAGATGACAGGACAAGCCAATGACCAAGTGATGTGACTATAAAGGATACTTTTGATTTATTGATTAATCAATTAATAGATTAATTATTTTTTGATTAATAAATTGATTATTTAATTTTTCCAATTAATGACTTATTTAATTAATTTTCTAAAACTTACAGCTTCGGATGAAGCACTGGTGGTTTAGGTATGCTATTAGCCAATTGATTAATTGTACACCGCTCCTTTCCTATGCCATCTCCAGGCATTGCAAATCGTCATTGCCGGGCACCAAAGGGGGCTCGGCAGTGACGCACGCTGAAAGAGAGTACTCAGTTTTCACTCTGGTTTCTTGTTTTCTTTCTTGCTTTCTTGTTTGTTTGTCCGGACGATATCTCAGCCATCCTTTAAGCTAGGAAGCTGAAATTTCGGCACAATAGTGAGCAAGTCCTTTGTCAAAAACGATATATATTTTTTTTGATTAATCAATAAATTGAGGAGTTATTTAATTATTAGCGATTAATTAAGTACTTATGTAATTAATCAAATTTCCTTTCTCTTCTGACCATTAACTCAGGCACCTTTTGTTAGGAAGCTGATATTTGGACATGCCAATGACCAGGTGATTTGGCTGCAAAGGATATTTTTGATTTATTAATTAATCAATTAATCGATTAATTATTTATTGATTAATCGATTAATTATTTATTGAGTAATCAATTAATTATTTAATTTTTTATAAATGACTTATTTAATTAAATTTCTAAAAGATACATCTTCGGATGAAGCACTAGTGGTTTAGTTATGCGATTAGCCAATTGATTATGAAAATATTTTGTGATAATCTTTTATTGATTTTAATTATACAATTAATCAATCAATTAGTGTACACCTCTCCCTCCCAATGCAGCCTCAATGAGCTGCACTGCGGTATTGCCGGGCGCCGGAGGTGCCCCGGCAATGCCGCGCTGCAGCATATTTAATTATTTGGCATGGGGCGGTGTACTTTGAATGTATGTGTACTTGTTGTACACCGCTCCTTTCCTATGCCATCTCCAGGCATTGCAAATCGTCATTGCCGGGCACCAAAGGGGGCTCGGCAGTGACGCACGCTGAAAGAGAGTACTCAGTTTTCACTCTGGTTTCTTTCTTGTTTGTTTTCTTTCTTGGTTGTCCGGGCGATATCTCAGCCATCCTTTGAGCTAGGAAGCTGAAATTTTGGCACAGTAGTGAGCAAGTCCTTTGTCAAAAACGGTATATATTTTTTTTGATTAATCAATAAATTGAGGAGTTATTTAATTATTAGCGATTAATTAAGTACTTATTTAATTAATCAAATTTCCTTTCTCTTCTGACCATTAACTCAGGCACCTTTTGAGTTAGGAAGCTGATATTTGGACATGCCAATGACCAGGTGATTTGGCTGCAAAGGATATTTTTGATTTATTAATTAATCAATTATTCGATTAATTATTTAATTATTTGATGAATGACAAAAAAATTTTTTTTTTTTAAAGTTACAGATTCTGATGAAATAGTGGTAGTTTATGTGTTCTCTGACCAAATTGATTAATAATTTAATTTTTTTATGATTATTATTTATTTATTTTCATTATTAATCATTTATTTATTTTCTTTCTCATTTGGCCAATATCTCAGGCACCTTTTGAGCTGGGAAGCTAATATTTGGACATGAGTGACCAAGTGATGTGGCTATCAAGGATATTTTTGATTTATTGATTAATCATTTCATCTATTAATTATTTATTGATTAATCGATTAATTATTTATTGAGTAATCAATTAATTATTTAATTTTTTATAAATGACTTATTTAATTAAATTTCTAAAAGATACATCTTCGGATGAAGCACTAGTGGTTTAGTTATGCGATTAGCCAATTGATTATGAAAATATTTTGTGATAATCTTTTATTGATTTTAATTATACAATTAATCAATCAATTAGTGTACACCTCTCCCTCCCAATGCAGCCTCAATGAGCTGCACTGCGGTATTGCCGGGCGCCGGAGGCGCCCTGGCAATGCCGCGCTGCGGCATATTTAATTATTTGGCATGGGGCGGTGTACTTTGAATGTATGTGTACTTGTTTGTTTGTTTTCTTGGTTGTTTTCTTGTTTGTTTTCTTGTTTTCTTGCTTGTTTGTCCGGGCGATATCTCAGCCATCCTTTGAGCGAGGAAGCTGAAATTTCGGCACAGTAGTGAGCAAGTCCTTTGTCAAAAACGATATATATATTTTTTGATTAATCAATAAATTGAGGAGTTATTTAATTATTAGCGATTAATTAAGTACTTATTTAATTAATCAAATTTCCTTTCTCTTCTGACCATTAACTCAGGCACCTTTTGTTAGGAAGCTGATATTTGGACATGCCAATGACCAGGTGATTTGGCTGCAAAGGATATTTTTGATTTATTAATTAATCAATTAATCGATTAATTATTTATTGATTAATCGATTAATTATTTATTGAGTAATCAATTAATTATTTAATTTTTTATAAATGACTTATTTAATTAAATTTCTAAAAGATACATCTTCGGATGAAGCACTAGTGGTTTAGTTATGCGATTAGCCAATTGATTATGAAAATATTTTGTGATAATCTTTTATTGATTTTAATTATACAATTAATCAATCAATTAGTGTACACCTCTCCCTCCCAATGCAGCCTCAATGAGCTGCACTGCGGTATTGCCGGGCGCCGGAGGTGCCCCGGCAATGCCGCGCTGCAGCATATTTAATTATTTGGCATGGGGCGGTGTACTTTGAATGTATGTGTACTTGTTGTACACCGCTCCTTTCCTATGCCATCTCCAGGCATTGCAAATCGTCATTGCCGGGCACCAAAGGGGGCTCGGCAGTGACGCACGCTGAAAGAGACTACTCAGTTTTCACTCTGGTTTCTTTCTTGTTTGTTTTCTTTCTTGTTTTCTTTCTTGGTTGTCCGGGCGATATCTCAGCCATCCTTTGAGCTAGGAAGCTGAAATTTCGGCACAGTAGTGAGCAAGTCCTTTGTCAAAAACGGTATTTTTTTTTTTTGATTAATCAATAAATTGAGGAGTTATTTAATTATTAGCGATTAATTAAGTACTTATTTAATTAATCAAATTTCCTTTCTCTTCTGACCATTAACTCAGGCACCTTTTGAGTTAGGAAGCTGATATTTGGACATGCCAATGACCAGGTGATTTGGCTGCAAAGGATATTTTTGATTTATTAATTAATCAATTATTCGATTAATTATTTAATTATTTGATGAATGACAAAAAAATTTTTTTTTTTTAAGTTACAGATTCTGATGAAATAGTGGTAGTTTATGTGTTCTCTGACCAAATTGATTAATAATTTAATTTTTTTATGATTATTATTTATTTATTTTCATTATTAATCATTTATTTATTTTCTTTCTCATTTGGCCAATATCTCAGGCACCTTTTGAGCTGGGAAGCTAATATTTGGACATGAGTGACCAAGTGATGTGGCTATCAAGGATATTTTTGATTTATTGATTAATCATTTCATCTATTAATTATTTATTGATTAATCGATTAATTATTTATTGAGTAATCAATTAATTATTTAATTTTTTATAAATGACTTATTTAATTAAATTTCTAAAAGATACATCTTCGGATGAAGCACTAGTGGTTTAGTTATGCGATTAGCCAATTGATTATGAAAATATTTTGTGATAATCTTTTATTGATTTTAATTATACAATTAATCAATCAATTAGTGTACACCTCTCCCTCCCAATGCAGCCTCAATGAGCTGCACTGCGGTATTGCCGGGCGCCGGAGGCGCCCTGGCAATGCCGCGCTGCGGCATATTTAATTATTTGGCATGGGGCGGTGTACTTTGAATGTATGTGTACTTGTTTGTTTGTTTTCTTGGTTGTTTTCTTGTTTGTTTTCTTGTTTTCTTGCTTGTTTGTCCGGGCGATATCTCAGCCATCCTTTGAGCGAGGAAGCTGAAATTTCGGCACAGTAGTGAGCAAGTCCTTTGTCAAAAACGGTATTTTTTGTTTTTAGAATAATCAATAAATTGAGGAGTTATTTAATTATTAGCGATTAATTAAGTACTTATTTAATTAATCAAATTTCCTTTCTCTTCTGACCATTAACTCAGGCACCTTTTGAGTTAGGAAGCTGTTATTTGGACATACCAATGACCAGGTGATTTGGCTGCAAAGGCTATTTTTGATTTATGAATTAATCAATTAATCGATTAATTATTTAATTATTCGATTAATGACAAAAAATTTTTTTTTTTTAAAGTTACAGATTCTGATGAAATAGTGGTAGTTTATGTGTTCTCTGACCAAATTGATTAATAATTTAATTTTTTATGATTATTATTTATTTATTTTCATTATTCATGGATCGCCTCGGCTCTAGATGCCGAGGCAGGACCCAGTACCTCTTGCAACGGGGGCTCGTAGCGTCAGAGGACTGGGGGGATGGTAGTGGAACGTCCCCAATGTGGTGGGATGGCAACTCTCACTCATCACATCATCACAAACCGGGGGCAAACCGGTCATCCCTCACAAACCGGGGGCAAAGGAGCACTAGTTTATGGGGTTTATGGCAGTGTAAGCTCGCCGAGGGAGGGTTTGGATAATGTGTAGGGACATAGAAGATGACCTTAGGTGACGTTAAGATTAGGTAGTGACAATGACATCTGTAGTGGGGACGCAGAGAGGGTAGTGTGGATGATAATGACGTGGTATGTGCTTAGTTTAAAGGGAAGACGGGGAGCACTAAGTTAGCAGGGCACCAGGTAGATTAGATGATGCCGTGTGTATGGTGAACAGGTGTGATTGCACAGGTGTGCAACTGAACAGGTGTATGGAGCAGTGTATGAGGGAGTAGTGGTGATTGCGTGTGGTGTTGACCAAATGGTCCAGGAAGGAAGGAGGGTGCAGGTGGCACCAGGTGTGAGTGCACAGGTGTGCACCAACAGGTGTATGGAATAAATGGTTGTGTGAAATTCATGGAATGTGGAATACATGGAGTGTGGAGTATATGGAGTATTGGAATGGATGGTCGTGGAGTGAGTATGGTGGAAACTATGGAGTGGAGTGGATGGTGTGAAGGTGTGAGTGGGGGAAGGATGGACCCCCATCACAAATACCCGGGGAGGGTAGTGTAAGTGTTAGGTAGAGGGTATAGGTAAATTGTGGTTGGATATTGGCATCTGTGGTGCGTGGTGGAAGAATGGTATTTGGATGGGTGCATTAGTGTTGTGGAAATGGCTGGGCGTGTAGCCTGTTGGTGTGTGTAGTTGGTTTGGGCACTCCACCACTGTGAGGATGTCGGCCAGGTGAGGCCGCAGGTGGGCTCTGGGAGCCGGTAGCTGTGGATGGGGCCTGAGGATCCGGAGGACGGACCCGGGTAGCCCAGTGCCAGAGGGCACCGAGTGGGGTGACAGAGCCAGGAGGGGCCTTCCCCAGTTAGTTAGGTTAGGGTGAGGAGCTAGGTAAGCTCGGGTGGCAACTACAGTGGTGGAGGTATGCAGGTGGGTAGACCTGCTGGGAGAGCTACACGTCTCAGCCCAGAAATTGTGCAAGGGCACCGGGAGATGAATCGGGGGAGTGAGACCCCAAAATGGAGAAGCACCACAGTTTGGTCAATGGGAATTGGTTTTTAGAACCCATAGTGTAAGTTGGCCAATGGATTGGCAGGGAAAGACCCCGGGTAGTGTAAAGCGTGTTAATGTCATTTAGAAAGTAGTTAGGATGAAAATCTCCTTGCACCATCTGCATCCACTCACCTGAGGTGACAGGTACTCCACACCATGCCAGGTGGTTTTTATTATTTTTATTGATGCAAATGTTGGAATGTGAGACGCATCATGACGTGGGTGTGACATTGTGCCTTGATGTTCCATCTCTTCCTCCTTATGAGGGTTGATGATGAATTGGGTGATGGTAAATTTTGGATAGAGGGATTGTGGAGACGAATTTGGTGCAAGGGAAATATGGGGAAGATGTGACGGTAGCGACGGATTTGTAAAGGTGTAGATTTTGTAAATATGGGGTAAGGGCAAGGGTAGAGTAGGTGACAGGGGGGGGTGACGTACGGTAGGGACGAGCTTTCTCATTTCGCTCTAAGTACGCATTTCGCCTTGCATTGCCTTGTTTGATGTGTACCCTTGTGACCTTACCCCTCGCTCATCTGTCTCTCTCCCCCCTTTTTGTCTCCCACCTGAGGACTGTGCGCCACTGGGTGTTGAGGGGAGCGTGCGGCGGTCGTCTTGTGTGCCAGGACCCTCTCAACCAGCATGCATTGCATTGATGTACCACTTTATGGACCGCTGTTCTGCGGCCAAGTACCACTTGATGGACCCCAGGTTCTGGGGCAGGGCACCTCTGTTGGAGACCGGCCATAGTGGCCAGGGAATCTTGCTTGCGGACCTCGGTAAGGTGGCACCTATGCCAAACAGGTGGACCACCCTTAGTTGGCCCCTGTGACCCTAAATAAAAATGGACACGGTTTGTGCTTTTTATATGTCCAAGTAGGCCGCATGAAGCAAGAAGACATCGGGAAGAACATCGGCCCAGCAGAGAAGGAGAAGACCACCACCAGTTGTTTTTTTTGTGTGTTTATTGCAAACAGTAATGACTGTGCACTGGTTGGTGCGTTTGGGTGCTTTGGTGTTATTGGTACTGGTGCATCGATGCAATGCGTGCTGTCTCCTCCCTCCCAACAGGAATTTCCTTCTTTTTGTTTCCGTAAAAAACAAAAACAAAAAAAAAAACACAGGTCCTGGGTTGCGTTGTAAATAAGAAATAACGTCACTGTAAATAATGCTCCCCACCGTAAATGTATAGCTTGAAAACAATTCCGTAATTCGGTTATCCTGTGGGCGCAAATCTGTTAGGCAGGGTGCAATGCAGCAGGGGGACATATTTATTTGTGTTTTAAAATTGTCACACTCAGGGTCAGGTTAATTGTAGAGGGAATTACACCTACGTGTCACACTAAGTTAAAGTTTTGTAGGCCCGAGCACGGGCCTGAAGAAAGGAGGGTGCAGTGTAACGAATTTGAGAAGTGTAACGGATTTGAGAAGTGTAACAATTTTGAGAAAGTGTAACGAATGTGAAAAGTACGTATGGTTTTGTTGTGTGTAACTGACCCTCGTAATGTAAAGAATGGTCGCAGCTCGTCCTCTTAGTTAATTCCATAAACCTACACACAGGACACGATATATCCTTTTAAATAGTTAGTCCCTTATTCTCTGTGTAGGCTAAGGATGTGTTTCCCACTAGTTTGACTCTTCATTGCACCGAATTAAATAAGAGTAGGCCCTCTGACGCCCCATGGCAGCTTCCAAGTGCCAGGTTCGCCACTTTGCTGCAATTGCCTCTTTAGGCACTTTACTGCATTTCCATCTGCCGCCCACTGTGCTGCATTTGACTCCATTACGCACGAGGTAACGCCGAAGAAGAAAGGCGGGTCTCCACCTCGTCATAGAGGGGAGGAGTAAGTCAGCCCTGCTCATCCAACCCAGAACGAGGGGTTTGGCTTGAGAGGGCGGAGAGAGAACGTTTGGGGAAGGTTCGAAAAGGGTGAAGGGCGGGGCCTATATAACCCGCCGCGGGACGCTCCCCAAAGAGATACGAGATGAGCTTTTACGGAGATGGGTCCAGGAGATGTGCTGGAGACGAGCAGGTGTGACCGAGCCGCCGTGAAACGTGCCGCGCTGCAGGAAAAGCGGACCGGAGCAACGCAAGGAGCGCACGAGGCAGCAGTACAGAGAGAGGAACTTCGCCGGTGCAGTTTGGGACCAAAGCTCGGCTTCTTGACGGCGGTGCCTTCTGGCCCGACCGTGCCCAGTACCCGCTGAACCTTCCTTGCCTCTAAAAGCCACCCATCTCCAAGCCATTCATTCCTGCCTGCATTTCCCCGTGTAAGTGTGATCGTCCGTCTGTCTTCAACGTTGTCCTGGGGTTTATTAATTAAGCTTGTATAGGTAAGCTAAAGATTTCACTGTGTGCCTGCTCCTTCCATTTTCTGTATATAACCAAATGCTCTCTTTGCTTTGGCGAAAGAAAATAATTAATAAAACCTGTTATTCCTCCGTACGTCTTCTTCTTCTTCCTCTTTGCATTCGGTCGCTTTAGAGTTTTCCACATTGAATAGCTGTGGCGCGATACGGCCAACGTCTGGGTGAATCGGGTGAGTCGGGAAAAACTGTTAGGTCGCGGGGCCCCCGCTCGGCAAAGATAACATCCTTAACCGCGAACCGTAACAATATATATATACAGACTTGGCATTTAATATGGAATATTTTTTTTCTTCTTGAATTGGGTTTACTTTCTGAACTCAGTATATCAATCTGGTGAGTTTCTTTTACCCTTCGGTGATGTCTTTGTTGAAAGAACCATGTCACTGATTGTCATTCGCAGCAAGAAGTAAATAACAGGATTATATCACAGGTGGCGTGAAAAAATGTAAGGACAGGTACATTTGACGATTGGCTTCACAATCGGGTATATAAGGGTTGTTGCGTTCTGTATTAGTGGAAAACAACTTCTGCACGTCTACAAAAGTTATTGCCGCTTCCTCTGGAGATAGTCCGTCAACTTGACAATGCTATTTGTCATGGAGTGGTGGCTTTATGAAATTCTGGCATGAAACAGCGTGCTATTGCTCGGCAGTATGGCATCACTCAAGGTCAGGTGCAAAGATCCTGAAACGAAATGCTCAGAGGGGTGTCCCTACTCCAATACCGAGGCCAGGACGTCCCCGCAGAACCACAAGGAGAGATGATCGCCAGCTGCACCGGTTAGTCTGAAATGGCCGTACCAAGTCAGCTAATCGGCTTAGGGCTGAGTGGCAGCAACTGACAAATGTGCCTGTATCCAGAAGGCCAGTCAACCAACGACTGGTTCAAGCAGGCTATCGTGCCAGGCGTCCCCTGAGAAAGCCACGCCTGACCAGACAACACAGCCAGCACCGATTGCAGTGGGCCAGAGAGCACCGTCAATGGCAGCCAGGACACTGGAATCATGTGACCTTCAGTGACGAGTCTAGATTTCTGGTCTATCGTCAAGATGGCCGCGTCCGAGTGCGCAGACAAGTGCATGAAGCCCACAACGAAGATTGTATAGTGCCAAGAGTCCAAGCTGGAGGTGGTGGGGTGACCGTTTGGGCTGCTTTTCATGCAGGGGGCAAAACTGACCTGGTCGTTCTGAATGGAAACCTGAACCAGTTCAAGTACAGGGTCATTCTGGAAGGAACATTGCTTCCATTTGCTCGTGCAGCCTTTCGAGGAAACTTTGTCTTCCAAGATGACAATGCACGGCCTCATCGTGCTCGCATGATCCAACACTTTCTTGCTGACCGTGGTGTAGAGCATATGGAGTGGCCTGCCATGTCCCC
>NC_136268.1:130566705-130599205 GCF_964187855.1 Myxine glutinosa
CGTTTCGCTCGCGCCGGATGTTCCATATTAGCGTTGTTACTTCACCTGCAAAACACATCAAAATATTGGTAAGTACCAAGCTGAATAATTATTATAAATTGCATCTTAATTATAAAAAATATCTTATATTGCATACTTAACTATGTAAAAAAAGGTGTTTAACTTAACTAATTGACTCGTTCTGTCGCTGTAAGAGACACTTAAATAACATAATTGTACAATCTGATGATCTCAATTTACGCAGGATACAAACATGGAAGGATCTGCATGCCATTTTCGTCAAAATTCCTGCAATAAACTACAGTGATACATCAATACAACAATATATTAAGTAACACATATTAACAATACATAGATTTTGTCATGTGTCCAACATATATGTACATGATATACGTGGCAGCATTTGTAAATTGACAAATGCAGCATCGCCTACAATATCACCCCATACCGGTAGTATCTTTGACACGCTGTATAAAAAAGAGAATTGAAGCTATGGGGATGTATCTGGTATCAAATTAAAGCTGATATACAGGAGAAAGCCAATAAAATATATATGTAAGCATATCAGGTGTAATGTGTTCATATTATGTGTGTAAGATGAAATAGTACGGTCGATACCGAATTATGTTACGTTAAAGTGGGGTACTGCTATTCAGCACTAGTTATGACCATTAAGGTACCATTATAAGTAATGTGTCAATATTCTATGATGATCAGTAGATGAACAGCTTTCTTTTGGTATATAACTTTTTATTCTGAGTTAATATTAGCAGGCACAAATACCAAAAGAACACGTGTGTCGAATATGGCGCAACGCGGATTTAAAAATATGCTGTTTTGAGGGTACCATCCAATATAGGTACCAAATGGGTAGTGAGTCCAAGTTTATTTACTGTTACCAGTTGATTTCCACCCCAGGACACCCCAATGGTTCAGAAAAACCCAGGGTCAGAGAGTTGTGGGGGGGGTGCAGATGGACCATACCTGGCCCGGAGCCTAAATGTGTTCATGTGGCAATTGACACTTGTTGCTAACAGGTCGTGCAGCAAGTGCGGTGACTCGATCTGTGCCTTGCTGCCTCACCAAGTTAGGGGGTTTGATGTGAAAATAACATATATTCGCCGTCACATTGTGCTGTACAGCACTACAACCCCCGAGGGGGCACAAGTCAGTGTGAGTCAAGCCATGTAGGCAATTGTTAAAATTGTTACAAGCAGCAATAATAGCATCAGTGCAGCCATGTTTCATCATTATTAGAGCACAATTCACTCAAGCATAAGACTTAAAATTTTCTACAAAGGCGAAATTTATATTCAGGAATTGATGAATGGTAAGACCCCCTAACTGTACATAGTAAGTGCACGACAAATTGCGTCCCGAACAGCCATTTTTGCATGACTTGTGATGAACAAGTCTCATCTGAAAAACAAACAGGGGGTACCCGTGCCCATTGAAACACCACTGGCCCGCTGAACTGACCTACGGCCTTACCTGGTCGATGAGCTCCCAGCACCCCAGGGGGTCTTCTACCTCAAAACACTACACTCACAAGCCCACTCTTAGCCGGTCCATTATCTTCTGCACCCTGCAAAATAATGCTTTCCACAATCAGCACCAACTGCAGAACGACATCCATGTGTAAATTTGACTAAACCCTCTAACTTTAAAGTAACCCCAGGTTTTCTTGGGAGGGATCCACTCCCTCCATTCAATTCTGTGCACAATGCGCTCTGTTATCACTCATATCGGGCCGTTGTCCACTCAAAATTCACTCAACATTATAAATAAATACAAAAACATTCCCATTCATACACACTCACTGCATCATCAAACTAACTCTATCGTCCGTCCCCACTGCATGTCCATCATCACTACTTACCATTATGTTCCTATCGTCTCTTTAGGTCCCTACATCCTCATGGCCACTGCTTCGGTGCCCCCATGGAGGTAACAATTTGTGGCACCCCCGTGCGGACCTAACAGTTCCATACCCCTAAGGCAAGTGCGCATGGGCCCCATGTGGGGAGCGGATACACAACTGCACCTCCACACACTGGCGTTGTGGGAATTCCCCACGGGAAATCCCTCCGTGTCGCCACGACCATTTCTCGTGCTGCGGAAGCTCCGCAGACGTCACTCGCCCACGGCCCGCCCCACGACCTCGGATCACGCCCACTTTGGTTCCGGGGTACCTCCAACCATGTGCAGTCGCGGTACGCGCCACGGCTCTCACACCACTTCTGCACACGGGACATCTCACGGTCTTTCTCGCTCACTCTCTCGTTCCTTCCACTCACACGATCAGCTCGGCGGAGATCACGTGACCGCTTACGGTCGTCCCGATGGTTCCGGATGGGCCGCGCAGCACGTGTTGTGCGTGCTCTGGAAACTTGATCCCGTGGGAAAAATCTTTAAACCCAATTTCCCAAATTCCTTCAGTCTCTCCTTGGTTGGCTGTCTGTGCTCCGATACACTGGCTGGTACGGAGCGTTTTCGCGCCGGCTCTTCCGAAGTTACCATTAGTTCAGACAACCACCCGTGATTGGCCCTCACACACGGCTCCAGGATGCTTCTTGTCGGCATGCCGCACACACCTGACATAATCCTTTGTACGAAATAATTTGTAATATTGGTGATATTATTTATTTGTAATGTATTTTATCAAAAAAGGTCCAAGTGGTGTAAAGCTCTAAATCGTCAAGGGTCCAAGCTGCAAATCAGTCTGAAGGGTGTAAGGGGTCTAAACGGTGTTAAGGTCTAAACGGTGTTAAGGTCTAAACTGTCAGGAGTCAAAAGGGACTTAAGGGGTGTAAAGGTCTAAAGGGTATAATAGGTTGGAAGAGAGAAGGGATCTAAAGGTGTCCAAAGTATTAAAAGGGTCTTAAAGTTAAAATAATCTCCCGCGATGAAGCTAACTCCGAGGGCCTTTCACTTACTCACCGCAGGCAGGTTTGGTGAGCTTTCTGTCTTCTACCGACTCCTCTCCGGCCTTGCTCCCCCAGCTCTCTCTGTGCTCTGTCCCCCCAATATTCCTACAGGTCACACAAGATCTGCCAGCAACCCTCTTATGGTTAAACTGCCAAAATCAAGACTCTCTGCTCACCTTCACTCTTTCATTCCTCTTTACTCCTGCCTCTGGAACAAACTCCCTCACACTCTTCAATCCCACTCATCCCACTCCTCCCTCCAGGTCTTCAAAACAGTTGTTCACTACCATCTCTTTTCTTCCCCCATCCAAAACCTTGATCTTTTCTACCCCCGTTAATTCACCCCAGATCCACTTTTTTGAAATAGCGACTTTTTTCCTCGATGTCCTAGCAGTGTCCATGTGTTTTCAACCTCTCCCACCCCCCACGCCTCCTCCACCCAAGCCCACTCCCTCCCACAGATCTCCCTGCTCTCTGCTGTTGTACTTTCTGCTTCCCTCTCTCTCCCCATCTTGTCTCCCGCTCCCTTTATTGTATGTTTTGTGTGTCCGTTTTTTTATGGTGATTAATGTTAGGTCTTACACGAGCGTCGATCTTGTGTACAAAAAAAATAAAATAAAAGTGGTCTGAATGGTCTAATGGGTCCAAATGGTCTTACAGATCAAACGAGTCTTTTTGATATTTTGGGTATTCAGGGTGTTTTCAGTCTTTCAGGGTATTTGGGGTATTTTTGGATATTTTGGAGGCTATTGGGTTTTTTGGGTCCTCTGGGTCTTTTGAGAATTTGAGGTTTTTTGGGTCTTTGGAGTCTTTGGGATCTTTGGGTTATTTTGGGTCCCCTGGGTCTTTTCCGTTTTTAATGCTCTTTTGGATCTTTGTGGTCTTTCGTGGTCTTGGGGGACTTAAAGGGTCTTCAAAGGCCGAAGGGACCTCAGTAGTCTAAAGGTTCGAAAGCAAGTGGCGTCAAGTCCCCGAGAGATACTCGGGGTACCGGCGACGTCACAACAATGAGCTCTTCTCACAGATTATACTGGGTGGTTTGCCATTGCCCTCACAGCGTTGTTTGGCTGTGCTCTAACTTTTGAAATGCTGAGCATCAAGCAAGGGAGCAGCACATACCTTTTAAAAAGTAATTGGCATTACTGCCTGGGTTTTTAACCGCCGACCTGCCAGATGCGGAGTGGACACTCTAACCATTACGTCACCGAGTCGGGTATTGACTGCAGAGACCTGTAAGAGATCTGTTGATGTGTTTGTGCGAAAACTGTTTTATGCATGGTAAGGTGACTGAGTTTACCAATTTACAATCGAATCAATGACTATTGTGTACAGGTTTGAGCTTACCAAGAGGAGCAATTGGGTGACCATTGGTTGCGTTATAGACAGGTGATTGTTCTGCACACAACACAACAACAACATGCATTTTAAGGCCATTTTCCCTGCTAGAGCGGGGGTGAGTACAGGTTCTGCACAGGAAATTAAGTGGCCACAATAAACAGGTGGTCGCTAAGGCAGGTTTGACTGCATATACACATACATATATATATATGTATATATATATATATATATATATATATATATATATATATATATATATATATATACACACACACACACATCAGGAAGAGCATCCGGCCATAAAAACATTGCCTCAAACAGGGAGCCATGATTGTCATGGGGCCCACAAGGCTAAACCCCACTCTGGCGGGGAAAAATGGCCTTAAAACGATCATTCATTCATTCATATGCATATATATCTATATATATTGTTGTGGATATGAGAATATTTTTTTTGTTGTTGTTGTTGTGTAAATTGTTGTAAAATATCGCCCTCCTTACTCCAGTGTTGTATAAAGGTCAAAGGGCGTTCCCGTAGTTAATTCCATAAAGCATACACGAAGGACACCATATATCCCTGTTCAGTAGTTTATTTCCTTATTCTGTGTATTAGGTTAAGGCTTTGTCTTCCATTAATTAATACTCCATTGCACCGAATTCAAATAGATAGATCCCCTTTCATTCCCATTCCCAAAACCTCTACTGCCAACTGCATTTGCCGCCATTACGGCGTGGTCAGCTCGGGGTAGAAGGGCGTGCCCGCCCATCGTCATCAAGGGCGGAGCCAGAGGGCCGTGCCGACCAATCAGGGCCGAGGCGAGCTGACCGATGGGCGTGTCCTGGACACCAGCGGCTTGATCGCCTGAGGCGCTATAAAGCGCGCGCGCGAAAGCCGAGAAGTTGTTGTTGGACTAAACAAGAGAGGGAGAGGTGAATTACAAGAGTTGCGCCAAAGGTTCCAAGAAAGAGTTGCGCCAAAGGTTCCAAGAAGGAGTTGCGCCAGAGAGGTTCCAAGAAAGAGTTGAGCCAGAGAGGTTCCAAGAAAGAGTTGAGCCAGAGAACCAGCAGCTTTGGGCTCCACAAGCAGCGTTGACTCCACCAGGCAGCGTCGACCCGTTACCCCACGGGAACCAGATTGCGGTGGCATCGGTGGCCGTCGAGGTCCAGCCCGACGTCCCGTGCGATATCAAGCCCGAACCATCTGCCCCAGCTGAACCTTCCCATTCCTCCTTCCAGCATTCATTCCTGCCATTCCATCCTTCTTGTGTACGTGAGTTTGTTTTGTTTGTTCTGTCCCTGGGTTAAGTTAAGCTTGTATAGTTAAGCTAGTATTTTCACTGTGTCACCTGCTTTTTCCATTTTCCCTGTATATAACCATGACTGCTCCTTTTGCTATAGTGTGTGTAAATAATAAATCCTGTTATTATTCTGTACGTCTTCTTCTTCCTCTTTACATTCGGTCACTTTAGAGGTTTCCATATTGAATATCTGTGGCGCGATTTTGGCCAACGTCCAGGAATCGGGTTAGTCGGGGTAACTGTTAGGGCCGCGGCGCCGCTCGGCAAAACAACATCCTATCCGCGGTCCGTAACAATATATATATATATATATATATATATATATATATATATATATATATATATATTGTTACAGACGCGGTTTTAGATGTTAGTTTACCGAGCGGTTTGGTATTACCGCGTCCGCACAGGTACTCCCCGATTAGAACCCTATCCCGCCCGATTCCACTCGAACGTTGGCCAAATCGCGCTATGCTAAATTAATGAAGGAAAGGACACAACGGCTGGGATTAATGTAACGACACAAGGGGTACAGTTCTCAAGACCTCCGGAGGAGGATATAATTGGTGATGCAGAAACGGGTAGATTACACGGTAAGAGGTAAAGCACAGCAAGATGGGCACTTAGACACAGTCTTATCTTATTCCCGACAGACCACAGACAAACGGGACAAGACTGACTTACACGGGGATTGATGGCAGGGAAGGGCAGGCAGTCGATAGCTCAAGGTGCACCTTGGCTCAGGGGCAGAATCGACCCGGTCCGGTCCAGAGATGCGGGGAGGTATTTCAGCGCTCGGTTGGTGGCGTCTCTCTTCCTTCAAGTCCAGCGCGCATCTGACGTCACCTCCGTCTTCCTGCGCATGCCCAGCGGGGAGTGACACGCCCTCGGCTCGTTAGCTCCGCCCCAGATGGAATCGGTCCGCCGCTTCTATTGGGTGCGGGGGTTACCGGGCTCCGCCCTTGACGAGGAGCTGACTGCGAGCCCCTGCGTGGTAACCCCGTCGGAGCACATGTTCAATGGCGGCTAACCAAGCCGGAGTGAGGACGCACACTCCCCGCGCCGCCGCCGCTGTTGTTGTACCATGAGGAAGAGCTGCGGGGAGGTATTGGGAGGTCCTAAACTTTCTAACGGTGCCATACAATCACATTCTGGTGCAACGAAGAGTCAGAATTAATGGAAACGAGTCCTTAACTGACATAGACTAAGAATAACTAGCAAGATGTCCTATAGTTGTCTTACATGAGATGCGGTGAACCTGGGCACGACATTTAAGGGGGGAAATAGGGGAAGGTCGGTTCTACAGAGTGTTGTTTACAGAAAATGGGACTAGGGAATGGGGGATTGGGGATAGTTGGGAAGTATTGGGGAAATAGGGGAATATTTACAAGCGGATATGGATGGAGGCCAAATCCCATATATATATATATATATATATATATATATATATATATATATATATATATATATATATATATATATATATATATATATATATATATATATATACTGTATATACAGATATATATATATACAGACTTGGCATTTAATATGGATTTTTTTTTTTTTTTTGGTGAACTTACTTTTCAAGATGACTTAGAACCAAAAGTTCATTGGAATTATGTTGAAATTATTCTAGATTTTGTTAGTGACCTTTAAAAGAAACAAAAACCACATTTGACATTTCGAAGCAAATAAATTGATCCTTGAAAGTGATGTAAACTGATATCGAACTCAATTCACGGACAGTACTGTGTTAAACTTCTGTGCGTTTTCCAGACGTATCTCTTTATTTTGCACATTAGCCAAAAAAAAATTTCAACAAAAACAAAAGCTAAATTATGACTGCGATTACGGACAGTAAAATTACAGTTCAGTACTTCGTGTAACCCCGAGGCCGAGCATTCAGGAGAGCACGTACACGTCGAGGCATGCTGTTCACGAGATTTGCCAAGGTTTGGACAGGAATTGCTTGCCATGCAGTGACAATAGTCTGCTGTAATTCACGCACAGAGGTAGGCTGCTGGTCCAAGTTGTCGATTTGACGCGTTAATTCTGCCCACAAGTTCTCTATCAGATTCATATCTGGGGACATGGCAGGCCACTCCATATGCTCTACACCACAGTCAGCAAGAAAGTGTTGGATCATGCGAGTACGATGAGGCCGTGCATTGTCATCTTGGAAGACAAAGTTTCCTCGAAAGGCTGCACGAGCAAATGGAAGCAATGTTCCTTCCAGAATGACCCTGTACTTGAACTGGTTCAGGTTTCCATTCTGAACAACCAGGTCAGTTTTGCCCCCTGCATGAAAAGCAGCCCAAACGGTCACCCCACCACAGTAGTGTAATAATGTTGCTTCTGGGACACCTCCGTTTAACATGGGAAATCCCTATCTAATGTCATTTACCCCCTTGTCTTTTTCAAAAATCATAAACACCTCTATTTCTCCCACCCTCATCTTTATAAACCTTTTGTCTGTAGTACCTATCCTTAATGTTGTTCATTAGACCACTCAAACACTACAAATATTTGTTTTCTCTTATAGACCTATCATCCTTCTTCTACATATCATCTGGCAGATTAATCTTTGACCCATTCACTTCCATATTAATTCTTTCCCTCCCTCATTGCCCCTAAACACCTATATTTCTCTCACCCTGTTCTTTACGAACCTTCTAACCTTTTGACATGTTATCCTTATTCATTAGACCACTTAAACACCTGTGATCCTTCTGACCTCATGGACCTTTTAACCTTTTACTCTTAATATCATCTGGTGAATATAACCCACTCAAACAACGACCCTACAAATATTTGTTTATGCGTGGGAAATAATTTAATTCTCTTGCCACTCTCTTCACCATCTAATATATTAACAAAAAAGATGATTGAGTTTGGTTCTTTATTAAGATATTTTAACTGAGCTAAGATAAAATGGTAAACCTCCCTCAATGTTCTTATTTGAGCGCCTCCAGTGCCACACACTTTTTGGTAGGCTCTGCCCACCTTTTGTTAAGCTCCGTCCACTTTTTGGAAAAACCCCGCCCACTTTTTGGTAAGCCACGCCCACCTTTTACTAAGCCCCGCCCACTTTTTGTTAAGCCACGCCCACTTTTTGCTATGCCCCGCCCACTTTTGCTAAGCTCCGCCCACTTTTGCTAAGTCCCACCCACTTTATAAACTCTTCAGCATTGTATCATTTCCAGGTAATACATAACATCATTTTCAGGGAATTTCCATCACATCATTTCCAGTTAAGACACGCCCAGGGAATTTCCACAGGAAATGACACACACCCAGCCCTTCTTATAAAAGGCACCGACCACACAGGCTTTTTCAAACACGCTTTCTGCTTCACTTGAGAATGGACTCCTATGCCGAAATGGAATGGGATAACTTTGCTATTCCTTGGAGTCCTACTACCTGTGTAGCGCTCAACCTTCAGATTGATGAACTGGACTCGAACCTCTTGTCGATGGAGGAAATTGTATCTGAGCTACGAAATGAAAATTCTACTTTTAACACAACTTGGGATAAAGTTATTTTTTTGTTTGAAGATCTTTTGAACAACCAAGACCCACAGAACGAGTTCTACCTTGATGACCCAGCCAAAGAGTTATACCTTGGAGATCCACAAAATCCTGAAAAAGAGTTCTACCATGATGATACTTATTGTGAGTTATCAAAACAAAACCCACTGAACGAGTTCTACCTTGATGACCCAGCCAAAGAGTTATACCTTGGAGACTCACTAAATTTGGGAAAAACAAATTATGAGGTTTGCCTAGATGGTTCTAACTGTGGAGCCTACCTTGGAGACTCACTAAATTTGGGAAAAACTAATTATGAGGTCTGCCTAGATGGTTCTAACTGTGGAGCCTACCTTGGAGACTCACTAAATTTGGGAAAAACAAATTATGAGGTTTGCCTAGATGGTTCTAACTGTGGAGCCTACCTTGGAGACTCACTAAATTTGGGAAAAACAAATTATGAGGTCTGCCTAGATGGTTCTAACTGTGGAGCCTACCTTGGAGACTCACTAAATTTGGGAAAAACAAATTATGAGGTCTGCCTAGATGGTTCTAACTGTGGAGCCTACCTTGGAGACTCACTAAATTTCATAAAATTAGGAAAAGAGTTTTACCTTGGAGACTTTGAAAACTGGTTTCGTTTTGGAGACTCTGAATGGGGGTTTTGTTTTGATAACTCGGAATGTGATACCTATCTTGGAGACTCAACAGGATTGTGGTTATACCTTGGGAACTTGGAAAGTTGGTTTTATTTTGGAGACTCTACCTGTGGGGTACATCTTGGAGACTCTTTGCATTCTAAAGCAATGAACAATGTTCTTTGTTTAATGACGCTTGATTTAAGCAATATCAAGAAAGTTCGAGGAAGAAAATGCTGGAAAATTCTTTCTTCCCATTTCTACTTCTTCAAACTTGAAAGCCTTGAAAGACAGAATTGGAGGAAGAGGAAAAAAAATAAAAATGAAATACGTATTTAAAAAAAGAAGAAAAAAAAAGAAATACGTATTTTTAAAAAAGAAGAAAAAAAAAGATTATGTTAGGGTTAGGGTGGGATTTTGAATGTGAGGGTTAGGGATTAGGTTGGGTTAGGGATGGAGTTGGGTTAGGGATGGGGTTGGGTTAGGGTTGGGATTTTGAATGTGAGGGTTAGGGTTGGGATTGGGTTAGGGATGGGGTTGGGTTAGGGTTGGGATTTTGAATGTGAGGGTTAGGGTTGGGGTTGGGTTAGGGATGGGGTTGGGTTAGGGATGGGGTTGGGTTAGGGATGGGGTTGGGTTAGGGATGGGGTTGGGTTAGGGATGGGGTTGGGTTAGGGATGGGGTTGGGTTAGGGATGGGGTTGGGTTAGGGATGGGGTTGGGTTGGGGATGGGGTTGGGTTGGGGATGGGGTTGGGTTAGGGATGGGGTTGGGTTAGGGATGGGGTTGGGTTGGGGATGGGGTTGGGTTAGGGATGGGGTTGGGTTAGGGATGGGTTGGGTTAGGGATGGGTTTGGGTTGGGGATGGGGTTGGGTTAGGGATGGGGTTGGGTTAGGGTTTGTATATTATTATGACTCACTCACACATACACACACACAAAAGTTAAGCCCCAACTGAAAAGTTGAGGGATTCTGTGTTTGGGGTTCACAGATTTAAAAACGTATCCCCATTATACACATACAAAAGTTAAGCCCCAACTGAAAAGTTGAGGGATTCTGTGTTTGGGGTTCACAGGTTTAAAAACGTATCCCCATTATACACACACAAAAGTTAAGCCCCAACTGAAAAGTTGAGGGATTCTGTGTTTGGGGTTCACAGGTTTAAAAACGTATCCCCATTATACACACACAAAAGTTAAGCCCCAACTGAAAAGTTGAGGGATTCTGTGTTTGGGGTTCACAGATTTAATAACGTATCCCCATTGTACACACAAACAAAAGTTAAGCCCCAACTGAAAAGTTGAGGGATTCTGTGTTTGTGGTTCACAGATTTAAAAACGTATCCCCATTACATTTTATTTATTTATTTATTATTTTCAAGGGTATTATCTGCTTACTTGTGTTTTTTGTAATTCTTGCGAGTAAAATGAACCCAAGATTTCTTCTCCATTTAAATCATATAATTTGTAGGTCCAAGGGACTGTATCCATTACATCAATGATTTTAAATAATTCACGAGTCCATTTTTGTGTATAACCTTTCTCAAAATGACTTTTCCATTTGTATATCCTTACAATATCACCAACTTTAAACTTGGGCTTTCTCAAATTAATCTCCTTTTCATATTCTAATTTTGTAAATGTTTCCGATGGTTTTGATTTTGTTGATGAATGAACTGTATTATTGTAATTATCGACAATATCCTGAATTAAATACACCCATTTTTGAGAACCGAGTTCTGTGAATTTTTTATATAATTTCTCTTTCAAAGTACGATTAAAACGCTCAATAACAACTGCCTTTCCTTCATTAAAGGTGCTGTATAATTTAATACCCTTCCCCTTAAGAAATTTCATGAATATTTTGTTATAGAACTCTGTTCCCTCATCAGTCCATAACTTCTTTGGTTTCCTTTTATCCCGATCAAATATTAGCTTAAAGGCTAACATTAAAGTATCACCCCTTTTATTTCTTAAAGGGACAACCCAGGCAAATCTACTCCTCAAATCAATAACGGTTAAAGCATACCTGTATCCCCTGTCATTATTCAATTCAATTAAATCAGCGGACCATATGTGGTCGGTGTATTTAGAATAAACCTTCCTTCTTTTAAACTTTGTGATTATAGGTTTGTGTAATTCTTCAGCCAAAAGCTCCTCAGTCTTGATGACATCATTAGAGCCTAATAGTTTTTTGAGGAATAACCAAGACCAAGTTTCAATTTAGCATTTATCAAATTTCTCACAATAAACCTATCAACTTTCTCTCTCAACGTTGGATTTTGTATCAAAGACAAATTATACAACATTTCGCTGTCGGCTTTATGTTTTTCAGTCAACGTAGTGGTTTTCCCATAAGCAATATCATGCTTCATACACACTTCGTCAACCCTATTTGTAGGTTTAGACCAAGGTTTAGGATTGTCAGCCTCATCTAATCTTTTATCCAAGTTTGTTCCTGGACCACAGAAAGAATACCCTGGAAGGTGTAATTCCCCTGGAATTCCAGTTGTTGTAAATTTACTTCCTGACAGAAACTTTTGTATGTCTCCTCCTCTTTTAGGAGAGATGAATTGGCACTTTTTAGAGCCACATACTTGACATATTCCTTTTTGATAAACTCTATTATTTTTAGCTTTAACATAAGAGATATTTTTAGATTTAGTTTTCTTTTTACATTTGAGACAATAACTCATATTTATTTATCAGAAAAATTCCGACAGAGTATCAAAACCTTTTTGGTTTTCAACATACACATTTCAATCTTTATTTTTAAAACATAAAGAATCCTAAGGAATGCCTTCACTCTCTCCTCCATTTATTTACAAATAAAAACTAACTAAAGTCAATGACACCAACATCATCAATCACATAATCTTTTCCTTCTTCTTCTTCTTCTTCTTCACCACTTTCTCGTTTAAATCTCTGAAATTGAAGACATTGACGTTCTTATTTTTGAAACCATTATCTTCATAAGAGTTGTTAATTCTTTAATTTCCTCTTCGGTGCGTTGAGATTGATTTATTTGCTTTAATACACTCAATCTTTTATGAATCTCAGTGATTTCCATCTTTTTATATTTTTCCTCCCTCTCTCTTTGCTCCCTCTCCTCCTCCTCCATTTTCTCCCTCTCCTCCTTCTCCTTTTTCTCCCTTTTCTCCCTTTCCTCCTTCTCCCTTTTCTCCCTTTCCTCCTTCTCCTTTTTCTCCCTTTCCTCCTTCTCCTTTTTCTCCCTCTCCTCCTTCTCCTCCTTTTTCTCCCTCTCCTCCTTCTCCTCCCTCTCCCTTTCCTCCTTCTCCTTTTTCTCTCTTTCCTCCTTCTCTTCTTCAACTCCTTCCTCATCCCTTGCTACCCTTGAGTTTGAACCCCAAAGAATATTATACATATACTCATCTGGATTTTGAGATATTCTTGTATCTATAATTATTTTTCTCATAATAGGATACCAATAAGATTTGTTGACGATTTCTAAAAGAGTTTTATATTTCATAACTTTGAGAAGTTCATTTTTATTTAATATTTTAAACAAGTCTCTATTTGTGGGTTTAACAATATCAGTATAAGGCCAGTTTTTTATGACAAAATTCCCATGTATATGCTCCAAATCATAAGGTATGTAATACCGAGCACCCTTTTCTTGTAGGTATCCTTGAATACAAAAATTATAATTCTCTTGTAGTCTTCTTCCTGCCATTTATGTATCAGAAATATATGTGAGATTAATATTATGACAGGTAATACCACCCCATCTTCCCACTACCAAATCGGTTTGTATTCCTCGGCTTTCTATCCTTATCTCATTACCTTCCTTCTTTGTCATGCGAACCATCGCTATACTATCATATATTTTTATTTTCTTAAAATCACGTATTTGTTGTTTACTAATTGTACTTCCACATAAATCCTTATCTTCACCAAGTGGATAATATTCTTCTTTACGAGACTGATTTAAATCATGTAGGTCTTCTATGTTTATTGAAAAAGACCAATTATACCCTAAATCAGGCATATCATACCCCCATTTATTAATTCGCATATTAACTAAATGTCCTTCTTTATAAAATTTAATTGTAAGCAGGTAGTTAAATTCAATGAGGAAAGGTGTATGGTCAGTATAACCAGGTGTTGTGGTTGTAAATTTTACTTGTTTCACAAAACGTGCTGTTTTCTTTAAAGATATATATTGTGATAAATCACTGAATCTAATCAAGTCATTCGCATCTGTAGGGTTTGGATAATTGATTAATTTATAAGTATTCTTCATATTAATATTTTTACTTACACTATATTTTTGTCGTTCAGCCTGTGCCTTTGTATAATAATTTGATAAATCAATATCCTGAGAGGATTTTCCAAAGATAGAACCATCTTTTCCAACATAGGTCATTTATATTAGATAAAAAATGATATCATAAAAATTTTCATTATTGTTGAGTTGAAATAATACATATAAACATAATTGGCCACAACATTTAGAATTAATTTCTTGAACTTGGAATGTTTGATAAACACCATTCTGTAAGAATTGTATTACTTCAACAGGTGGTGGCATACCATAACTATCAAAATAATATTTATCCTGACTATTATGAATACAAACCCAATGAGAACCATTCTGTGTGTCTAAATTCATAATAATATTCTTTGTATTCTTATTTATATGTGTTAATTCATCTCTCATACAAATAACCACATTATCAATTTTTAGTGTTTTACAATACTTAGCTAGTTCTATATTTGACGTTGTATTCTTTCCAAATTGTTTAAACCATTTATCCATTTATTTATGAGAAAGATACAATCCATTACCCCGTTTAGTTAGTTTAACACCCGCTTGAGCGATAGAGGAAAGCATATCTCCAACCAACAATCTAGCTTTATCAGGTAGACTTTCAAGTTTTTGAGCAAAATCTACAATTACACCACTTCCACTAATTTGTTTCTCCAACTCCTTGTTATGTCTTTCCAATTCTTTTTGAGCTTTTAGTTGTGCCTTCCTTTCGTTAGCAGTTTTTACCGCTGCTGAAATACCACCAGTCAATGCTCCCGCCGCACTTAAACCAGCAAATAAAGGAATTAGAAACGGGAGAAATCCTCCTCTTGACTCGTCTATTGAATATTTCTTTAACATAGGTTTCGTCATTTTAATTTTAAGTGATCCAACATCATTTAGTGTTTTTACTTGTGTGTGTGTGAGTAAAACATCAATTCTTACAGCTCCTTTTCTTTGAATTGTATTAACATTAATAATACAAGGCTTTTGATTTTGAATACAAGATGTTAATTTATTAAGATTGATTTGATTAACATATACCCCAACCATTTATTTATGAGAAAAAACCTATGTGATATTAATCATAACACCATTATCTGTATTAATCTGTAATTCTGTTTCCTCCAAAAGCAAACAATATGCATTAACCTCTTCACTCTCCCCTCTTTCAATGTATAGAGAAGTATCCACTCGATTAGACTTTATAGTTTCCTTTTGAGAACTCAGGTCAATTGCGTAGATTGTATAAAGTTTTTGAAACGCAACCATATCCAAAATAGGATCATTATTACCATTACTTTCACACACCTTTTGGTAGGACTTGTAGGCTTCCGCATAATCATTTTTTTCCCAATCAATTTCCAATCTATCTCGCGGATAAAATGTGCCATCAAGAGAAACCCGAAGTTGTTTCACCTTTGCATTATCACTCAGGGCATTATTCTTATTAGTACCGTCCTCTCCATCTGGTTTTTTAAAAATGAGCCAGAGGTATCGTGGCTTTCCTTGAAGAACACCTAAATTCCAAGTGTAGGTAGTGTGTTCCAGTTTAACGTGTTGACATCTTCTTTTAAGGTATGATACATTTAGCGGTTTCTTTGAGTTAAGTCTTCTATTTAACATCTCTTCCGTTTTAAGATTAGGAGTATATTCACTGATATACCAACACAAATCATTAATAACAAATTTATTATTTTCTCCAAAAGCATTTTCATCCCCAAAAAGCAATCTATTTACATTATCATTCCTTTGTAGTTGAAATCTAATTTTAAGCCCATACAAAACTTTATCATAATCACAAAATCCAAATATACCTTTCAGAGGTACTGCTACGGTAAAACTATTCTCAGCTTTTGCGTCATCATTATACATTGACTTCCTTTGACTATAACCAGGGTCTGCGTTTGTACCCGTTGACATATCAGGAATAAAACCCTCAACAGCTCCCTTACCCATTCTATCACTAAACGAATATAGTGTAAATTTCATCATTTCAGATGTAGCAGAGACATAATCAACCGCTTCAACCTCTTGTGTTCCAATATACAGGCGGACACTGTCAAACATTTTCCAGAAGAAATCATTTACGAGTGTAGCATTAGTATTATTCGCAGCCTTAGTGAATTTAAATTTACACAGCAAGAAACTATCAGCTATATTCAAGTAAGTTTGTTGATTATTTATTTCAAAACTTTTTGTTCCGTTTGAATTCCAGTCTGTTCCTGTTATAGCATTTACCTTAAAATAGTCTTCCTTTTTAGTGGAGTTTGAAATGATAATCGTATCATCCAAATCATAGATACTATCAATCGCTTCCATACTTGTATTTATATAGCATTAAAATTGTTGAAACCCTGACCCAAGTATTTTAATGATTTTTTGTCGTTCTTGTGAAGATAGTTGAGTTTTACCTTTTTTTATTTCTTTGATTGCTTGTAATTTATGAGACTCCTTTTGAGCATCTTTTATACTCTTTATAGCACCCGCAACGGAGCCCACGGCAGAAGCAGTTGAACCAATTAGGTCTTTATGTTTAAGGATGGTTGAACCAATACCCATTAGAGTATCAATTATCCCATCTCCTTTATTTCGAAATTGATGACCTACACCTCGTTGCCTCTTAGGTTTATAGTATCCTCTACCCACATACCTTGTATAGTCTGGTGAAAGGAACATGCCCTCCCCTGTAATTATTTTATATTTTCCCAACTCGTGTTTTCTCACAATAACCATTATTTATTTATTGAAAAACTTCACGTAGGTGAATTCTGATGGATATAATTTCATCATTAAAGGATATCATACGATTATCTTGGTCGGTTATCCTAAAATTTACTCTGTATATGGTTTTTCCTGACACAGGTAAATAGACAAGATTTTTTGGTTCCATATTAAATTTATAACCAATCGGGGTTGAGTATGCACTGAATGAAAATATTGTATTTGTTCTTATTCCATCGTTATAAGCACCATCAATCAAATCACAATGAATTAATACTGAATTTATACCGGAGGATATTTGGATAACATTATCACTGTAAAACGTCCCGTTATTTTCAATCTTTTTTGAAGAGAAACCCAATAGCTCTCTAAACGAATTTTCAATCGTGAAATCAACTTTATAATTATTTTTAAGTTTAATAGTTGATTTTGAAGTGTGTTTTTGAATATCTATTACAATATTTTTTGGTTCATCACCTTTTTCTTTCATAAGGCGAGAGACTTCTGAAGATATTTGAGAAATCTCGTAAGCTCCAGGTGAAACGGTTATAGTTTTATATCCACTTCCTGGATTATAACTAAACTTGTTGTTTTTCTCTGTGATATTAAAAAGGGTATTGTAAGTTTCCATTGACAACAAAGATGCCTCATATGAGGTAAGGGGGTCAAGTTGTAGTGGGTAAGGGAATGAAGCTGTGTAATCGCTCGTTGTGAAATTAAAACTAAGAATTGTGCTTCTCATCTTATTTAATATCTAATAAAATATCTTTGTATTGACATTTATTAATTATTTTCATGTTCATCAACTGATCTAAAATGGCTGAGGATTCATTAAAACAATTGTTGTTTCCAGCCTTCTTACTACCTAACAACAATAATAGCCTATTAACTAATTGTGATGGGTCATTTGGAAGAAAACTAACACCCGAACCAAGCTTACTTAAAGCATCAATAATATGTTTCTCCTTCTCATTCTTCTTACTTTTACCAGCAACAGAAACTCCATAATCAAGTGCATTTAGCAACTCAATATATACCCTATCTTCCTCTCTTTCCATATCAAGTGGTTCCTCAAAATATTTTGAACCGCTGAATCCGGGGTTTGTTAGAAGAAACATTAATCTTGGAGTTAATTTAACATTTGGTTGAGTAGAACTCAAGAACATCAATTCATCATTAAATATCAATACCTTTTCTTCCACAAGATGAAACACTGCTGGTTCTTCTGTTGGAATGAGACCTGCTCTGGTTTTTGAACCCGCCGAATATTCATTGTTTTGAAGAGCTTCCACAACATAATTAGGGGGTTGATTTACCTCCTCAAGTTTCCGAAATAATCCCTCGTCATCATATTCTAATTCACCAAGTTCTTGTTTTGTTATCTGACTAAAATCTTTGAGCATTTGAAGTTTTTTCGGAGTAAATTCTACCGTGGGAACTGTAGGGTGTTGAGTTTTCAAAAGTGGTTTAAAGAATTTCTCTTGTTTTCTTTCAAAGGCTTCTTCACCAGTTAGTTTCTGTCTCCGTTTCTTCTTTATCTCTTCCTGTTGTTTAACAACTTTTGAAACTAATTGTTGATGTTCCTTAAACTTTCTTTCTCTTTCTTCAGTATTCATTTTCTGTATTTATTTATTGAAAAATATCATTTAGTATCTCATCTTGTTTCACAACAATATATTTATATTTTCCAATCGTGTGTTTCATATAATTTTCAAATTCTTTTTTACTACATAACGTAGAGCAATTATCTCTCCAAAAATTATTTACATCTATTGAATTTAACTTAAATAAAATAAAAGTATTGGCATTGTTTCTTATTGAGCGTCGAGGGAGTTGAAAATATGATTGACTAAGATATATACAATTACAAGAAGAATGTCTCCCTCTTGTATAGTAGCTATCCATTACTGTTTGGTTTCTCTCATTAACACAATCATCAAAGATGACAAGGTTCTTTTTTGATTTATCTAAATCTTGAGGTGAAGGTATATCATCCGTATTATCACTGAGAATACAAGTTATGGGTTTCGATTTTGATTTCTGTGTATCACAAAATAATTGTATTATATCATCAATATTATAATCATTTAGTTTGTTTTGAAGTTTAAATAAACCGATAATGTCTTCCTTTTTAAGACCCGCATTAAAACCCTGTGAGAGTAGTTGATACTCGGGTTGAAAACTTGACTTTGTAAAAATTATTAAATTATCATAATCTAAAAAATTAGAACCAAGGAGCATCTTTAAAAGTAAACAGGTTTTTCCACATCCGCTTGAACCAACTATTAGACATCTCAATGAATTTGGAATGTTTTTATGGTTATTAAATTTTATCTTATTTTCCCAAACGGGTAAAAAATCATTCATTTATATATTTGGAAAACAAGTTATCCAACTTTTTTTGAGCTATTTGAGAAACTCTATATTTTATCCTGAGTTCGGGTTTAATTTCAAAATAATCCATTATTTTATTTATATAGTATCTTGTATTAACATTTCCATTAAAATTATTTTGAATAATAAATATCATTAAACCCTTATACATTTCCTCAATACAATTAGTCTCTTCCCTTGAAAGAAATGGTGTATTATCATCACAATACTTAACATTCATCTCTCTTATTAATCTTGTAAAGTAATTCATTTTTGGTTCTAATTTAAAAGAGTTATATATTTTTTTATATTTCCTATTATCATTAATTAAAATTAAATCACAGAAAATACATTGTTTATATGAATCCTCATCATTAAGCCCCACTCTATCACAAGCCGGACAATTCTCTAATTTATCATATGGAGAGTCTGGAAATTCTAAATATCCTTCAGAACTTATCATATTTATGTGGTAAATTTTTACTTAAACTAAACGCAAGTTTATTCATTAATAAATACAATGTTTCAAAGCACAAAAGACAAATTTCAATCAATCTCTACTTCGGTGGAAGATATAGAAAAATATGTCAAAGATGTTAAATTGAACAAAGATAAATATGGAAATTTTTGGGTAAAACCAGTTATGGAAAATAACATGAGCCCCTCTATTTCATTTAAAGGAAGAGCTCTAACTATACCTGGAAAGACATCCATTAAAGTAAATCTAACAAAAGTTTCTCCTCTACTCCTGGCAATTTATTCAAAGCTTGAAAAAGTGATTGACCACGATACTTTGAAAAAGAATGATAAGACCATTAATAATTCTAGAGGAGACATTTGTATTTTCTTTAATAATCCAAAGGGTGTAGATCTAAGTAAAATGAATGATGTTAATATTTCTGGTGAAATGTCATTTCGTTCTATGATAGTTAGAGATTATTTAAAGATAACTTTTGATATAAAAATTGTAGAGATTGAATCTGTTAATGAAAGAAAGTATATAGATATTGATGGGAATATTTTTCTTGCTAATTAAATATGAGTCAATACAGCAGTGAAGATTTTACTATTTCATTGAACTCAGACGATAGTGATGATAGTATTTCATTGAACTTGGACGATGGTGATGATAGTATTTCATTGAACACAGATGATAGTTATGATACTAATAGTTTGTGCTCAAATGATAGTTATGAGAGTAGCTTTATTGATGACTCTGAGTATGATTCTGAGTATTCATGTGATAGTTATGACTTAGATGATTCTGAGTGAAAAAGTGTTTTAGTTTAAGCACAGCGATATATATAAAACGGAGCTGTAAAGCTCAAAAGTGTTTTATTTTAAGCACAGTGATATATATAAAACACCACGTTTTCTCACGCTATAAATATGGTTTATTGTGATACTTGCGAGAAGGAAGTAAAATATTATAAACAACATATTCTCACCGCAAAACATACATACAACATTTTAAACAAACTTTCCCCTCTTCCACCTGAAACAAAACACTGTTCTACATGTAATAAAAATATCCTCAAGAAAGGCTTCAAAATACATCTTAAAACAAATCTACATTTATCAAATTTTATCACAACTAAAAACTCTGATGGAGCATTCAAAGGACATATTAAAATAAGAGTCTTTAACTTCAAACCTCCTGAACCAGAGTCTATAGTTGATGCTGTAGAAATAGTTAAACCTGCTGTTCAAACGTTGATTGAAAAAACACTAAAGGAAATGAAACCACTTAAATTTTATATGGGAGTAAAATTAGAAATGACAAAGGATGAAGGAGTTATAGATGCACCATACATGAGAACTGAGCCACACTTTATATCTTCATATCAAGATTTTAAAACATCAGGAGTCTATGATGAACTTATTAAACAAGAGCAAGATGTGGATAATTCAATCGTAGGAAGTGGATTCAATATAGGAAAAATTATTTACATAGACATTCATATTCTTAAATCAGATCCTCTAAAAGCTTCTTCTTACATTGATTTACCCAGTGTTATCAAAAATAGAAAAGCAGTTATCAATATCAAAAATAAAGACAATAAATGTTTTCTCTGGTCTATTTTAGCACACTTACATCCTCCACATTTTCATGATGAAAGAGTATCTCATTATAAAAAATATGAGAATACATTAAATACGAAAGATCTAAAGTTTCCGATGACTTTAAATGATATTCCTAAATTTGAAAAGATGAATAATTTATCAGTTAATGTTTATGGTCTAACAGAAACAAACAACATTCAGGTTTTAAAGCTTTCTGACAATTGTAAACAAACTCATATTAATCTTCTATATTTTAATTCAGACGAAAATTCACATTATACATACATCAAAGATATTGCTAAATTAATAAAACCACAAGTCTGTAAGAGAACAAATAAAATATATATTTGTTTGCGTTGTCTTAACTTCTTCAATTCACAAGAAAGATTAGATAAACATTCAAATTATTGTGGCGAACATAAATCAACGGTAATCAATATGCCTAAAGAAGGCTCAAAGATCACATTCAAAGATGAAAATAAAAAGATCAAACATCCATTTGTTATATATGCTGATTTTGAAAGTATTTTAGAAAAAATTGATACTGCTTCTCCAGATCCAAAAGAATCATACACAAATAAATATCAAAAACATACTCCTTGTGGTTTTTGTTATTATATCAAATCATCCGTTGGTGATAAATATAACAAGTTAGAGATGTATAGAGGCTCAAATACCCCAGAGGAGTTTGTGAAACGACTAGAAAAAGACTGTGTTCGATTAACCAAGATAATGAGAGAAACCAATAAACCAATGTCCTTAACAAGTAAAGAAAAAAGGGAATTTATAAAAAACAATGTCTGTCATATTTGTGAGGAGAAAATTGGTAAAGGTCTAAAGGTTAGAGACCATTGTCATCTCACTGGTAAATATAGAGGTCTGGCTCATCAAAGTTGTAATATTAATTATCAACTCCCCTCTTTCATTCCTGTCTTTCTTCATAACAACGCTCATTATGATACACATCTATTTATCAAGGAACTCTCAAAGACTTCTGGAAGTATCTCAGCAATTCCAAACACGGATCAGAAATACATTTCATTCACAAAAACAATTCACACATCTCCTATTACTCATATCAGATTTCTTGATACATTTAAATTCATGGCAAGTCCATTGGTTAACTTGGTTCAAAATCTAAAAGAGTTTCCATGTCTTTCAGAGTATTTTTTAGATAAAGATTTTCTAACACAAAAGGGAATTTACCCCTATGACTATATGGACTCATTTGAGAGATTCAATGAAACACAACTTCCTTCAAAAGAAAATTTCTATAACAAATTAAACAACAGTAATATATCTGATAAAGATTATGTACACGCACAAAATGTTTGGGAAAAATATAACATCAGGAATCTTGGCGAGTATCACGATTTGTATCTCAAAACTGATGTGCTTTTATTGGCCGATGTATTTGAAGCCTTTAGATCTGTTTGTCGCACTGGATATGGATTGGATCCTGCTCACTACTACACAGCACCTGGATTGGCCTGGAGTGCGATGTTGAAAATGACAAAACAAGATTTGGATTTGATAACCGATGTTGATATGCTTTTGATGATTGAAAAGGCAAAAAGAGGTGGAATTTCACAAGTCTGCTCGAGTAGATACGCAAAAGCAAATAACAAATATCTTCCAAATTATGATCCAACGAAAGAGAGTTCTTACTTGATGTACTATGACGCAAACAACCTGTATGGCTGGGCAATGTCTCAGGCTCTTCCTTATGGAAAACTTAGATGGGTAAAGGAAAAAGACTACAAAAACGTTTTACAAGATGTATGTATCTCTACACAAAAAGAATTGGATGAAGAAAAAGTTGGTTATTATTTTGAAATTGATTTAAAATATCCAGAGGAACTCCATAACCTACACAAAGATCTCCCATTTGCTTGTGAGAAAGAAAGTCCAAAGAAAGAATGGTTGAGTGATTATCAACGATCGTTTGATATAGGTGAATCAACAGAAAAATTACTTACTACATTATATAACAAGAAAAATTATGTTCTACACCAAAGAAATTTGCGACAATATTTATCAAAAGGTCTAAGAGTAGAGAAGATCCATAGGGTTCTAAAGTTCAATCAAAGTCATTGGTTAAAGGGGTACATTGATTTTAATACACAAAGAAGAACAGAGTCAAAAACAGATTTTGAGAAAGACTTTTATAAATTGATGAATAATGCGGTCTTTGGTAAGACTATGGAGAATGTGAGGAAAAGACAAAATATCAGATTATCAACATCTTGGGAACAAGCATCAAAATTAATTAATAGACCGAGTTTTACTCGAGCTGAGGTCTTTACTGAGAACTTTTGTGCGATCCATTTGATTAAAGAGAGTATTGAAATGAACAAACCTATTTATATTGGGACAACAATTCTTGATTTATCAAAGTCATTAATGTATGATTACTTTTATAATAACTTGAGGAAGAAATATCAAAATGATGTTAATCTACTTTATATGGATACAGATAGTTTTATTTTGAAAATTAATACCAACGATGTTTATTCAGACATGAAAAGAGACATTAATATCTATGACACGAGTAATTACAGTCCAGAGAGTGAGTTGTTCTCTTCTAAAAATAAAAAGGTGATTGGAAAGTTCAAGGATGAATTAGGAGGAAATGTCATGAGTGAATTTGTGGGATTGAGGTCTAAGGCTTATGCTTATAAATACATTGTGAATAACGTTGAAAAAACTGATAAGAAATTAAAAGGTGTAAAGAAAAATGTCATTAAAGAAACAATAAACTTTAAGGATTATTATAACTGTTTAACAACAAAGAAAGAAGAGTTTAGAAAGATTAATGGAATAAGAAGTTATAAACATCAATTATATTCAGAAGAGGTGAATAAGAAAGCATTGGGGGCTTTTGATGATAAGAGGTTTATTTTAGAAAATGGAATTGATAGTCTCCCTTATGGTTATATAAGTATATAAGTGATAAGATATATATAAGTGATAAGATATATATAAGTGATAAGATATATATAAGTGATAAGTTAAAAAGGGGGGGTTGGGGATTTTAACGGGCTACCGCCGCCTTTTTTACTATTATATAAATGATAGAACCAAGTATCAACCAGACTAAAGAGTGGAGGTGTAATCAACCTTGGTATATAAATGGAAAACATAATGAATGTGAAAAATATCAAATAGGTATAATTGAAAAGGCAACTGGTAAAAAAATTCACAAAACAAATAAGAGAATTAATTTAAATACCGGTGAATTGGGTAAAAAAGATGGAAATATTTTTGAATGGACGGAAAACTTTGATGGTTGTCAGGAAAATATATACTTTAATTTAAAAATGGTATGTGGCACTGGAGGTGCTCAAACAAGAACATTGAGGGAGGTTTACCATTTTATCTTAGCTCAGTTAAAATATCTTAATAAAGAACCAAACTCAAACATATTTATTGTTAATATATTAGATGGTGAAGAGAGTTGTAGGAGAATTAAATTATTTCCCACGCATAAACAAATATTTGTAGGGTCGTTGTTTGAGTGGGTTATATTCACCAGATGATATTAAGAGTAAAAGGTTAAAAGGTCCATGAGGTCAGAAGGATCACAGGTGTTTAAGTGGTCTAATGAATAAGGATAACATGTCAAAAGGTTAGAAGGTTCGTAAAGAACAGGGTGAGAGAAATATAGGTGTTTAGGGGCAATGAGGGAGGGAAAGAATTAATATGGAAGTGAATGGGTCAAAGATTAATCTGCCAGATGATATGTAGAAGAAGGATGATAGGTCTATAAGAGAAAACAAATATTTGTAGTGTTTGAGTGGTCTAATGAACAACATTAAGGATAGGTACTACAGACAAAAGGTTTATAAAGATGAGGGTGGGAGAAATAGAGGTGTTTATGATTTTTGAAAAAGACAAGGGGGTAAATGACATTAGATAGGGATTTCCCATGTTAAACGGAGGTGTCCCAGAAGCAACATTATTACACTACTCACCACCTCCGCTCCGGCTTGGAATCTTGGCACTATACAATCTTCGTTGTAGGCTTCATGCACTTGTCTGCGCACTCGGACGCGGCCATCTTGACGATAGACCAGAAATATAGACTCGTCACTGAAGGTCACGTGATTCCAGTGTACTGGCTGCCATTGACGGTGCTCTCTGGCCCACTGCAATCGGCGCTGGCTGTGTTGTCTGGTCAGGCGTGGCTTTCTCAGGGGACGCCTGGCACGATAGCCTGCTTGAACCAGTCGTTGGTTGACTAGCCTTCTGGATACAGGCACATTTGTCAGTTGCTGCCACTCAGCCCTAAGCCGATTGATTAGCTGACTTGGTGCGGCCATTGCAAACTAACCGGTGCAGCTGGCGATCATCTCTCCTTGTGGTTCTGTGTGGACGTCCTGGCCTCGGTATATGGAGTAGGGACACCCCTCTGAGCATTTCGTTTCAGGATCTTTGACACCTGACCTTGAGTGATGCCATACTGCCGAGCAATAGCACGCTGTTTCATGCCAGAATGTCGTAAAGCCACCACTCCATGACAAACAGCATTGTCAAGTTGACGGACCATCTCCAGAGGTAGCGGCAATAACTTTTGTAGACGTGCAGCAGTTGTTTTCCACTAATACAGAACGCAACAACCCTTATATACCCGACTGTGAAGCCAATCATCAAATGTACCTGTCCTTACATTTTGTCACGCCACCTGTGATATAATCCTGTTATTGACTTCTTGCTGCGAAAGACAATCAGTGACATGGTTCTTTCAACAAAGACATCACCGAAGGGTAAAATAAACTCACCAGATTGATATACTGAGTTCAGAAAGTAAACCCAAGTCAAGAAAAAAAAAAAATTCCATATTAAATGCCAAGTCTGTGTATATATATATATATATACGTATATATATATATATATATACATATATATATATATATATATATATATATATATATATATATATATATATATATATATATATATATATATATATATATATATATATATATATATATATATATATATATATATATATATATATATATATATATATATATATATATATATACATATATATATATATATATATATATATACATATATATATATATATATATATATATATATACATATATATATATATACATATATATATATATATATATATATATATATACATATATATATATATACATATATATATATACATATATATATATATACATATATATATATATATATATATACATATGTCGGTCGAAGACCTCAAGGGAAGGAAGAAGAAGAAGAATCAGAGCAGCAATGTTTAATGGGATCGATTACAAACACACAGTGTGGAGCAAGGCTCGAGAATGCACCGCCTAACACGCAGCGGGCAATTCCTCAAGACACTCGCTGAAAAATAAGCAAAAAGTCATTTCATTTATAGCAAAATATCAGACAAGAATCTGCGCTAAAGACATAGCAAACCCTGGGCCATAACGACACCTCCCATTGTCCCTTCCTACAGAAGGCCAAACTTGGACAAACAGATGTAAGCATGGGATAGGCTGAGCTTTTTTGGCTCTTTATCTAAACATATCAGACCCGAGCGCAGGTCGAAGAAAATATTCTCATACACTAGGCTAAATGGTAGATGAATGATTGGATACACGTGCTGAATACATTAACAATCAAGGATATGTAATGTCTATATTTCTCCCGAGGTTGGTTACGTCCTTTTTTAGGAGACATACTAGAAACTACAAAGATATATAATTAATTATTCCCTTTGCGAAGAAGGCGTTTAGCGACATGTTTTCCCTGTACGTGGGTCGCGAGCATATTATCTACTGTTTGGCACATACATTCAAGGACTTGCTTACTGGGCTAAGGATCCACCCTGCACGTCGAGCCTCGAAACCACATTTTGTCCACTCGCCTCTGCCTGCAGCTGAGTCCAAATCAGTTTTCAGAAGCACGATATATAATTTCAGATGTTATACTCAATTGAGTCATGGGGTTTAAACCCCAATGGCTGACAGTTCCTTCCTTTGTCTTTACAAGACACCTCCTTGGAAAGACACCGTATATCCCAGTGGTCAGCATCCCAATTAGTCACATGCCAGGCGCGATACAGCGTCACGCATGCTCAAGAAAGATATCGGCCCTAACTGGCCGTCTAACATTCAACGTATGAATTGTTAGCCATAATTCGCGACGACGGCGCCTGGGTAAGAGATTGCTGCCGCCCGGCCGGATTCCGAATCCACCCTCGCAGCGGCGTAAGTGCGACCCGGTTGCCAGCCAGATTTAGGGGCCCTCCATATGCAGGCGTGGTCCTCGCGAATTAGGGCAAACAATCGACGTCCAATGCCATCAAGCCTTGTACATGTGATTGCTCTGTGGAAGAAAAGGATGCACATTCGTCATCACCAATATCCATCTCCTCATAATCTGTGTCAACGTCAGTATTCAAAGTGTTGGGTGTTTTAAGCTGAGACGATCCCAAAGTGGTTGTTACGGGTGGTGTAAGTGGTGGTGAGGGTGGTTCTCCCGGATATCCCGGATACATGTTTGCCATCCGCTCCTCACTGCTGGCATAATAGCAATAGCTCTTAAAAGAACCTACACTTTCTAAATCACAGGTATAATCATCCCAACTAAAATCATAATCATTATCAGAATCCCAAGCATCAATAGTTCATCGATTTCAAGCCAGGAATCATAGATCCCCAAAGCCACATCCTCTTGCCACGAAACGTCGAGGCCATCAACCCAATCGTGGGGGTCCGAGACGATAGAGTTGGCTGGTTCACCAATGGCCTTTGGATCCTTCCCATATAGTGAAAGTAACATCCCGTTGTTGGTGGTGGATGGGGTCCATCCTGTGAAACATTTTCTCACACAAATCATGATTAGGGATTTCATTATAACTACGGTGAGTACGATTCCCACGATTATGGCCAGGCCTGTCAATAGCCATTTTACAATGACCCCTGTCCATCCTCTGAACCAGGCTGATATGCTGGACCATACATTATTGGCTTCTTCCCTTCCCTTTCGGCTATCCGCGAGATCCTGGGTCGCGGCCTTAAGCCGACTGATTGAGGCCTCTATGCCTCCCGAGTGATCTGGGATATATGTGCAGCATTTTCCATCAATAACCCCACATACTCCTCCCTTTTCTGCTAACAACATATCCAAAGCCACTCGATTCTGCATCACCATTGTTCGCATATGCACTAATTCGTCTTCCAATTGTAGTTCTGCGATTCGAGTTTCGTTTCCAATTCGTTCCATTACTAATGCGAGACTATCTATCCGCCAATTATTCATAATACATGAGGCGTTAGCCAGTACACGCAAGGGGTTTTCCACACAAGTATCACAGTCATCACAAAAATCAATACAGGCAGCAGCCAGTTCCCACATGGGATCAACACAAGTATCACAGTCATCACAAAATTCAATACAATTTTCTGGAGCGCTGGTCACAACTGCCTTGTTGAAGGGCCCATTCAGGTCGACGGCCTTTATGGTCAAAATCATGGTCTTCCGACGGCGGTTTCTTCATTGTCCATCCTGAAAAATACTTTCTTACACACACCATGGTCAAATTCCTAGCCCCCCGTCCCACCAATTGGCATTTAGTTACCTTATCTCTCAGATGGTTGGCTTATTCATAGCCGCATTTCCTGTGTCGTGTCTGGAAATTCGAATGCCATATTTACTTTTACCAATTTCCGAAAATACCTTCCTTTTAATCATCTTCCCTACATCTAATAATACATGATTTACCAAATTTACCTTGGGAAAAATGGATCCCAGATAACAAGTCCCTCCCCACTGGTCGGGTAAGTATGGATATGCTTTATTTCCGCAAATAAACATCACTCCATGGGGTGGGATAAGGGCCGAGGCCATGCATTTACCGATCTCAACGCGGGTGGCGCTTGGTGCTCCCCAAGATATTGTTAGCTTGGTTACGTTATGCTGGGCCTGGTCATCTATGGTTATTACAAGGGGGCCTCCCTTTTCTCTCCCTCTGGTATCGGATGGCAGGGTATGGGTACATTCCGAGGTTCCCATCTGAACGTGTCCCTTTCCTATAAGACACACCCGTCCCTTTTGCTCTGTCACCCAGACTGGATCAGGTGGTTTGTCTAACAAAGCCTGCTTAATGGGTGGGGTATATCGAAACTCCCGGGAACACACTGCTGGGGATTTTGGGCCTATCAGTTCCAAGGTTGTGGTCAGACATGGGGTACGCAAGGGTCCTGAGCACATATCTCGTAGGGACAGGGGCAGCACTACCATTTCTATCCCTGTCGTACTGGTGTGGGGAAAATGCATGCACATCCAACAAAGTGATCGGTTCTGTACCTTCGCCATTGCACGGGTCACTGTCCAATACGTATTTTCCTTTGGCTTTTTCCTGCTTTCGATCCGTCGGTGCGGAATTAATATGTATGAGATGCATGGTGGCCTATAGTCGTAGGGGGTCTGTGACGTCATGAATTCACATTGTAGTATCAGAGTAGTGCCGCTGTTCAGTAATACATGCGTGGTTAAATTGTTCGAGTCCTTTCCCCATTTGTAACCTGGCCTGGCCATGTTTACTATTGGTGCGCTGCCTTGTCGTGGCGCTTGCTTCAGACGACTGAGGGCAGCAAAACCTGTCTTCCTTCCATGTGAGTCTGTGTACAACGCCCTCCACATTATCCGTGTCCATACGTCTTCCTTTACATGGCAGCAGGGTATATTTATCCTTTGACCCCAGATAACTCTCTGCCGGTAGACCTTAACGGTTTGGTCGCCATATGCATATGTCTCCGTGTTCGCCCATGCCCTCATGTCCCCAGTGCTGGCAAAGCAGTATATTAAACTAAATGTGATTGCCACCCCTAACAGGCGGTGGTGCAGCATCCTCGATCTGTGGTGGTGCGTTTGAGGTGTCTGTGTTTGTGGGTATGGCCAACTTACAATGTGTGGCATGTACCCAGGACGACTTGCCCTCACAAAACACCGCTGTTGGTGTGATCAGAAGAACTTGGTATGGCCCCGTCCACCTTGGTTCGAGCGCAGTCTTACGGGTGAAATGCTTCACCAGCACGTAATCTCCTGCCTCGAAGGTGTGGATAGGCTTGCTTGTTGGCTCCGGCAGGGCCTCCCGAACGCGTTCATGTATGCTGCGTGCCACATGGGACAAACCTATGCAAAACTTTAGAAGCATGTCATCCATGATAGGTAATTCAAGGGCTGCCATATCCACTGGCGCCGATGCCGTTGACATATAGCGCACGAGCGACAGACCATGGTAACCACAGTCGAAAGGCCTGGTGCTGCCCAGGTGGAAGTGACCTGCCTCATCACCCCCCTATGGCACACATGGCCATTTTGATGCGCCATGCGTGCCAACCATGGTAATAAAGCTCGCGGTGCCACGGGTTTGTCATTAATCGTCCACATTTGTCCTTCTGCAGGGCGCTGAGCTCCCAATTTAATCCAATCTTGATGTTCTACGTTTGAGGCCGCGGCTTGTAATTGTATTACATCGAACTCTGTAGGTGCGGATGTCGGAACGTCTGTCTGGGCGGTCGCTTTAGCGCCCTGTTTGCGCGTAACTACTGGCATATTATACCCAACCTGTTGGTTTGCCGCTAGTGCTGCTGCTTCGTCGGCTCGGGTGTTTCCACGGGCCACAGCGTCGTCTGTACGCTAGTGACCTCGGCATTTAACTACAGCTATTTCACGTGGAAGCATAATACTATGAAGCAGATTTCGCACTAAGTCCCCATTTTTAATGAGTGCTCCCGCTGAAGTGAGGAACCCTCTCATTTTCCATATGGCCCCTTTGTCGTGGACCACTCCGTGTGCGTATGCCGAGTCTGTATAAATTGTCACTGCTTTTTCCTCGCTTACTTCGCACGCTCTCGTGAGTGCGTACAGTTCAGCTTGTTGTGCTGACCAGGTGGGCGGGAGGCGGCCGCTTTCGACCGTCTCCGTATCCGAGCATACTGCGTACCCAGATAACAGGGATCCGTCCCAAGCCCGTTTGGCTGAACCATCGACGTAATAGGTGTGATCGGCTTCCTGTAGCGGAGTGTCCTGTAAGTCAGGCCTTACCGTTGATACTAATTGGACCACGTCCGTGCAAACGTGCGGGATTCCCTCCTCCTTTGTTGGCAAAAGTGTCGCTGGGTTAAGAATGGTACACCGCATCACCGTCACGTTGGGTGCCATAATTAATGCCGTTTCGTATTGCATCAGTCGAGTGGCTGTGAGATGCTGTGTGTTTCGCTGTTGTAGTAGTGTATGGACGCAATGCGGTACCTGTAAAAGGACCGGATGTCCCATAACTATGTCGGCCGTCCGCTCAACTGCGTATCGGGCAGCCGCCACGGCTTGTAAACACGGCGGAAAGCCTTGTTCTACCGCATCAAGCTTTTTGCTGAAATAGGCTACCGGACGTTCCCTATCTCCATGAGTCTGAGTTAACACGGATTGCGCGAATCCCCCTACTGCATGGGTGAAAAGTGTGAAGGCCTTTTTATAATCGGGAAGGCCTAAGGTTGGGGCCGTTATCAGGGCTCGTTTGAGTCCTTCGTAGCAGCGTATTCGATTGTCCGTCTAGTTCACCATCCGTGGCTGGTCGTTTTTCGTCGCCTCATATAGAGGTTTTGCTAATAACGCATAGTCAATTATCCATGTACGACAATACCCTGCCATTCCCAAAAATCGCAACGAACACACTAACACTTCACTGTTATCCTTCACTTCACTTCAAAATTTCACTGTTATCCTATCAATACCTGGACATTTTTTCCCTTCCTTCCTAGATACGCGAATTTCACACCAGTATAAACCCACTGGAAAAATTATCTGAAAAATAACGAGATCGTCTCCAAGTTCTCTAACTAATCTCCATTCGCAATCACCAATTTTACCCTCCTATGCATTTTGCCTTAGGTTTTAGAACCTAGAGTCTACCAAAAACAACAACTGGCCTCCCAAAGCCATTTCCCTGCAAGAGCGGAGGTTAGCCTTGCGGTCCACATGACAATCTTCTTCATTTTGCTCTATCACCTCCCTTTGAGCAATAATTTAATTGATGTGATTCCCATATACCTGGTGGAGTTCTGTTCACCTCGTCTGCAGAGCCGTGATCCAATCTTCACCAGCCCCCAATCACCTTCTTATCACAAAACAACAGTCCATAACTAACCACTTTTCTTTATTTGTCTTTTCCATCAACTTTTATAACCTTTTCCTCCACTTTCTCATCAATTCCTGCAGTCACCTGTCATTGACAAGTAATCCATCTGATTCGACTTTCCAATTTAATCATCTTTGCACTTTCCATGACCTTCTTCTCGCTTC
>NC_136268.1:130604205-130674205 GCF_964187855.1 Myxine glutinosa
TGAGCCTTCACTTTGGATTACGAGCCATATTCCTCCCGTCACACAAGCATAAATGCAAACATGTGGAGCCCCATATTTATGGCAACAACTTACAAGTTGAACTGGAATGGCACTCGGTAGAGCATGTGCCTTTGCAAGGCTGAATAGTTCACGCTTTGTATCCCATTGATAGGCCGGATCTGTATCCAGAGCTGAACCAAAATGTACCATGATTGGCTTGTTCTTGTCACCTAACCAATCCACCAAGTTTTTGCCATAACTCGTCCGCAACATTTTGAAATACCGTGCTATGTATTGTTTTAGTCCCATTTCTGAATGATGAAGAATCACTAAATAAATTGTCGTATCCGGATCTTCACCAAATCTCATCAATTTGTCGTTGTCACACACCCAACCTGTCCACCAAGTTTCGTTCAAATCCGTCCATCACTTTTTGAGATATCCTGCTCACAAACAGACAAGGGTGAAATACAACCTCAATCCACCTTCGTTGGCAGAGGTAATAACTTTGTGAAAACGTTCACCCCATCTGGAATCCTGGCTCATGGATGTGGTGAATTTATGTTTAAATATCAATCATCAAACGTGTTTGTCTATTGTCTGCTAACCTCATTTGAGGTCATGTACAAGCCACAATAATGTCTGCTGATGTCTTTACCTGGCATATAATTATTTATAGAAAAGCTCCACTCTGAGCCTGAGATGAATGTAAACAAAATAAAAAAGTAGAGTATTTACAGTGAAGGTGTGCAAGTGTTCAATGTGCAGAGATGTAGATGCCTTTGCTTCAATCCCGTTTCCAAGATAACTGTGACCTTTTGACCTCTCTAAACGTCCTGCAAAGTTCCATAATATGATGGAGGTTGCAGCATGGCGGCAACGGTACGACCTTCAATATGATCGATGAGATGACTTTTCAGAGAGAAAATAAAAGGTGCAGGAGAAATACAAGAGAAACGCTATGTATATTTGTAAATACTAGCAATGGTACCCACCCTATGGGCGTGGCTTCAATTGGGAGGCCCAAATGAAAAGGCAAAATATCCGAAATTGAAGGCTTTTTATTTTATTTTAAACGATTTATATAAACATCCGTTAAATCATATCACACGCAAATCATCAAAATCTAAACAGTATTTGTATAATTTCAATAAAAGCCACGTCACTGTTCATATCGGTAAATATTATTCCATCGTGTTTGGAAAAACTGGAAAATTGGAAATACAACATAGCCTATTTTACTCCAGGGGGTCCCAGGATTACCCACCCAAAATTTCGTTGCGATCGGTTCAGCCGTTTTTGCGGTAACTGGGCACAGACAGACAGACATTTGGTGAATTATAGTAAGATGCATTTAATGAAGGTTTTGCATGATGTGCAATCACTGAAGTTAGGATGTGGTGCCAGTTGAAAAGCCCAGGTGTAGTCTCGTTAAAGCTTGCAAAAAGGTGTCTTGATGTGCTCTGTTCAAACAAGCTCTTTAATGGACAAAACAATTGATTTATTAAAAAGTGTACTGCACAGAGCCTGGAAAGGGCGGCAGGGTGGTCGTGAGAAGACCCCCCTGTACGTGGGCTGCTGAAACGTTGTGTAAGCTCATAAAGTGTTCGGCTTCAGCGCATCAGCGGCGCGCGGGGCTCGCAAAGGGCAGCCTTTCATGGTATCCCGTTTCAGAGGGCGAGCCGCCTAATCGCCAAGCCAAAGGTGTGTCTGTGAGCCGTGCAGCCAGCGGTCTACATCCAGGTCGTTATTCGGTTCCCCCGGTGCTCCCTCAAAGTGATCCTACCTGCACTGCAGCGAGGGGACGGCTCACCGATCGAACCGTTTATCCTTTGTAGGACAAGACCGCTTTGTGCAAAGAGGGCCCTGTGGTCTTCCCTAGACGGCCGGCTTCTCTGTTGTAGGTTGGTTTATGTTGACGCTCGCCAGAACACACACGTGGCCATTAGTCTCGGGTATCTCGGCCAGCGTGACGACGTCTGTGTGCGGCACCCAAGTAGTCTCTTCAAAGCGCCTGGATTGGAGGGCACTCGGGATGACTTCCATTGTGCAATTGTATCTTGTTGACCTGCAGCAAGAGGAGAAATGGCAACGAACGCTTTCTCAACGACTCAGAGTCGTAGCAGCATAAGCCATCCATTCTAGCTTGTGAGGAGGACAGGTTCATTTGATTGACAAATGATGGTTGGACTCCGTTTGGACTCGGTTTTGAAGTGGTGATCACCACCCTGAGGTACCCGTTGGCCCAACCACCAGTAAGTCAGATGCATTTGAGGGAAAGCATGTTGATATGCAGTTCCCAAATGGTCAATAGCGATTACATATTGGACCTGGATTGTCGATGACAAATTCGGCTCATTGGATGCACCGTTACCGAGGCCCACCTGTGCATAGTATTGCGTCAATGCAAGGTTTTAGAATTAGGCCAGGGTGCTGTAACACAATGACCTGCACTATGTGAAGGACACAGTCAGATATTTACCGGGGATTTTTGAAGTCCACCAACCAATGCCGGAAGACTGGACACTCGGTGTATCGTCCATCTGAGGGATGGCACACATTGTGATGAAACGTCCTGCCCGCGAAGCACCATTCTGACGACTTATAGTCGGGTGAGGAATCGAATACAGACTACACAGCTCAAAGGCATAAAAACTAGACATGGCTACAGAATGAAGCTGCAGGATGTCTGGATGAAGAGACTGTGGCAACTGTCAATTCACAGTGGATGGCCACAGAATAACCTGGTGGAAGTGCCTATGGGTGTTTGTTTATGAACTCCAAATTCTTGACCTAACCAACCTTCTCTCCCTCCCCTTTCCCTACCTACCCACCACCACCAAAAACCTAGAGACATAAGGAACTGCCAATGTGCAGTGCAGGGGTCAAGGTCCTTCACTGGAGATATAGCCCTCCAATTTCTCCAGGCACAATGGTGCATCCATTTTTGCCTGAGGTTTTCCTGCAGCAGAGCTGTTTCATAACAGCCTTTCTGCAGCACCGTCTGGAATGCATCTTGTATGAAAGAAAAGGAACACCGAGGGAAGGAAGAAAACGTGCAGTTCCATTTCAGAAATGAACAAAAACAAAAGCGTGTGTGCTTGATATTTTCACTTTAAGGCAATGCCAAAGTGAAGTGTGATCGTTCATGGCACCAGAGCCTTTGTCAATGCTCATGTCGGTGCAGGGGAAGAGGGCCGCTTGGGCGTTACAGAAGCTCCAAAGAAAGCTTGTGGGGTTGTGCGTCCAACTCAGATTTATCTTGATTCTTGAAGCGTTCTTCGTTTTCCCTGGCCACAAGTCTCGATGGTGCTCAATCTTGTGGCGGAACTTGTGAGAAGGATCGTTGATTAATGAAAGGAAAAATCCAACAGTGTGAAACAATGTGCGTGGTCTCTCGTGGCTCTCATAAGGCTTTTTGACCCCTAATAACGTAGGGGAGCGAGGTCGCCGAGGTTTTTGGAGGTGTGGGAGAGTAGTGTGAATAGCTCTTGGTTCGAAGAGCCAGCAGCGGTTCTCTTGAGGTACATGGAAAATTAATATGAGACATCACAGCGATTCCAAATTCGATTATGCACAGCTTGTACTTGAAATCTTAAGAAGACTCTTGCTTGTGTGATGTTGACTTTAGAAGCAATTAAAAAGATCATCCATAAGGCACAGAGATGAAAAGATATAAAAGGATAAAGGCATCGCCTGGTTAACTGAGGACTGACTCCAACAGCCAAAAAATCTGAGGTTCGCATACCAAGTTCAGTTTATATTTGCATATCTCCTTGGTTTCGCTTCAAATAATCCATGTCAAAATCAGCAAAGATAGAGTAAGGTTATAAGCTTGTTGGGACTGTTTACACTGGTTAACAGCCAAATTGGTTCTGACTTATTTTCAACTTTCTAACTAATTTGGTGCCCACGAATCCGAATCTGACCATAAAATTTCGCCGTCACGTAACCTTGAGGAAGTACATCATGAATGTGGAAAAAATCTTTAGAGCATGCGAATTTCTTGATTAAGTCTCAACAAGTCTATTTATTGTCACAAAAAATAATATGAACTTAAGCTTCTTATTTACATCACATAAAAAAATGTAAATCTCCAAAAATAATATGAACTTTAAGTTTTTATTTACATCACATAAAAAAATGTAAATCTCCAAAAATAATATGAACTTTAAGTTTTTATTTACATCACATTAAAAGTGCTTCTGAACTTTACTTTTGCGTTTGTCGGAGCAATCACTTTCACGCTGTAAAGTCCAACAGTAGTCGCCCATCATGTTTGGACTGAATCGTCCTTGATATCGAGTCTCCATGATGGCAATTTCCTGGTGAAACCTTCCTCCATGTTCATCACTGACATCGCCAAGATTTTGTGGAAAGAAGTCCAGATGAGAATGGAAGAAATGTATCTTGAGTGACATTCGAGCACCGAGCACCTGGTAACTCTTCAACATCTTGTTCACTAGCTCTTCATAATTTGGTGCTCGAAAATTTCTAAAGTAATTATTAGTAAGAGCCACAAAGCTATCGCAAGCAACAATTTCCAGCTCAGATAGTCTCGTCACAAAGTCCTGATTAGTGAGTACAAGATGAATTTTGGCTGTGGCTGATATTCCTATGCTATACTGGTTCTCAAAAACTGGATGTGCTCGTGAAAATTGGATATCATACTCGAAATCTACAGGTTCATGTTGGTTAGAATCACCTCAAAATATACTAGAACCATCAAACTTTTAAAATTATGTTGACCAGTCTAATCAATCCCCTTTTCACATATACATTTTGGCGGAAAGATTTTAAACTAATATTCGACCAGTCTGACATTACGATTTTCAGGTGTAGAGCAACTTTCCGACAAGACGCAGTTCAGCGCGCACGCACGCACGCACGCACGCACACACACACACACACACACACACACACACACACACACACACACACACACACACACACACACACACACACACACACACACACACACACACACACACACACACACACACACACACACACACACACCTTGATTTTTCATTTTCTGTTCCTCACAATTCTATCACTTAGACACACTCACACACAGGTGACCTGGGAGGTGCAGCAAGCAAGTCACATAGCTGCAAGAGACACATAACCAGGGCAAACAGCTGGGGCATGAAGCTGGAATAGAAGAACACATGGTAGCTCACTTCCTCTCGGTGGTGGGTTTTATAGCTCAAACACCACCAAAAGGCCATCCACAAGTCTCCACAACCTGAGACTCATCAAACAAGGACCCCAGTGGCCTCTGCCCCTATGGGTTCCACTAATCACAGGCCCTGAGGTATTTATGAATATCTGCCATGCTACAGTGCTACACCCACCAATCCCAGTCTGAGGACTTCCTTAGTCCTTGACCTGAGGCCTCCAAGAATCTCCGCCTCAAAGACTCTTACTTATCCGAGTCTCGGAAATAAACAATTGCCATCTCCCATCCACTGACAGACAGCTGCGGGGAGACCTACTCCTCGCCATAGCTTACTGAGATTTGACGTCATCTCACGGCTGCTCCAGACTATACCCAAATATTAAAATGGGTTGGTGTACATTTACATCAGACAGCACCCATTGCCTTGCGGGCACAGCATTAATCTGAAAATTGACACATTCCCCACAAACATAGAATTGACTTCTAATAACCAGAAAATTAACAATAAATTTAACACTATATTAAAACTAGATGATATTCATAGAATACTTACCCGGCGCAGTCAACTTGGTGTGAGCCAACTCTTCTGTTTTTGAACGTTATTTTTTTCTTTGATCCAATATGGCTGCCAGAGCACGTGAGCGATGACATCATAAATTTATATTCTCCAATATAATTGTTGCATATATCACGCTCAATAAATTTCAAACTGATCAGACTAAGCATTGCCTGTCGAATTATGACGTCATAATTATGGCACCAACGACGTCATCGTTAACAACACCTATTCCCCATATGGAGTTCTTTACAATGAGCCAGGTTTCAATTTTTTACATAGAGCGGTTTTGGAGCTATAGAGGTGCAACGTTTTTCGGTTTTTCCAAGGTGGCGCCTGTAACACATGACATATGACGTCATGATTATCATTAAAATATTCTAAAGGAGGAGGCGCTCCGATGGTGAAAATTTTGTGTCCATCAGACCAACAGTTGCTGAATTTTTTTTTAAATAATGATCGGATGGATAAGTGTTGTATTTGTCAAATTATGACGTCATAACGAAGGCATCAATGACTTCATCATTACAACAAACAAACAGGCATTTTAAGGCAATTTTCCCTGCTAGAGCGGGGGTTAGCCTTGCGGTCCCCATGACAATCTTCTCCATTTTGCCTTATTTTCTGCATCTCTCCTTGTTAACCCCCTTGCCCGCATTTCTTCTTCCACCATCTTTAGCCAAGTCTTTCTCGGTCTTCCCCGTCCTCCACCTCCTTCTACATTCATTTCCATCACTCTTCTCAACCAGTCATTTTCATCCTTCCTCAACACATGACCAAACCATCTCAACCTGTTCCTCTTCACAGCATCAATCACAGGCTCTATTCCCATCATCTTTCGCAATTCATCATTTGTCTTCCTCTCTCTCAACGATACTCCGCACATCCACCGAACCATTCGCATTTCCACCCTTTCCAGCCTTCGTTGCTGCTCTACATTCATAACCCATGTCTCGCTCCCATAAATCATAACACTTCTCACACATGCAGCATACACCTTTCCCTTTAGCTTCAACGACACTCCCCTCCTGATCAGCACGCCACTCAGTTCCCGAAACTTCTTCCATGCACATCTCACTCTAGCAACCGTTGCCGAGTCTGATCCACCTTCTCCATTCAGCATGTCTCCGAGGTAGCAAAATGTATTCACACCTTCCAGCTTCACGCAGTCTCCAAGATCCAACTCAACATTTCCTCCATCTGCAGCTCCCTCTGTGCACACCTTACATTTGAATGTAGCTGCCACACTGGTTAATGACCCTCTCAGACCACTACATTTTTGATGAACCCACTCAGCGCACATTATACATTGAATGGAGTTCACTCCGACACCCTTCCTGCACACAGCACATGGCCACTTCCCAGTTCTTTCCACCTCACCACATGCTTTACCACTTGCCATCACCTTCGTCTTTGCAATATTCACCTTCAGACCTTTTGTCTCCATACATTCCTTCCACTTGTTCATCTTTTCCTTCAGTCCATCCATACTTTCCGCAATCAACACCAGATCATCTGCATACAACAACTCCCACGGTAAACCCTCCTTTACGTTCTGAGCCAGCACCTCCATCACAGCTACAAATAGTAGTGGACATAGTACTGTCCCCTGATGCACTCCCACCTTCACCTCAACTCACCACTTTTCCCGTCCTTCATTCTTACAGCTGTGCGCGCTCTTTTGTACATTGCCATCACTACTCTGATCAACCATTGCTCCACTCCTAACTTCGTCAATGCCCATGTCACAACTTCACGTGGAACCCTATCGAATGCTTTCTCCAGATCAACAAACCCAAGAAACAACTTCTTCCTCTTCTCCATGTACTTCTCCTGCAACTGCCTTACAATAAAAAGCGCGTCTGTCGTTCCTCTTCCTGGCATAAATCCAAACTGCATTTCGTCGATCTTCACCTTCTTCCTTATCCTCCTCTCCAACACCCTTTCCAATACCTTCATTCCATGCTCCAATGATTTTATCGCTCGGTCCGAGCCACACTCCAGAGGGTCACCTTTCCCCTTGTATAGAGGAACGAGGGTACTCAGTTCCCAATCCACTGGAATGCGGCCTTCTTTCACCACCAGATTACAGATCTCTGTCATTCTCTTCACACCCCAACTTCCTGCTGCCTTCAACATATCTCCCACAACTCCCGTCGGCCCTCCAGCTTTTCTACTCTTCATTGCTTTTATCGCTTCCTCAACTTCCTTCTCAGTTATCTTCTCTGCCGGTCCTAAAACTGAGTTACTCTCTATGTTGCCATCCCATTCATTCTCTGTATTCAACAGCATTTCCATATATCTTTTCCATCTTCCTTTAATTCCATCTGGGTCCACAACGATTTGTACCACTTCATCCTTCAAGCATCTCACCCCCATCACATCACACCTCTCTTTCGCTATCTGCTTTGCAATCCCGAATACCGCTCTCTGACCCTCTTCCGAATCCAAGCGTTCTCCGAACATTTTCCTGCATGCCTCCTGCGCCTTTGCTACCTCTTTCTTTGCAGCCTTCTTGGCTGCCTTATAACTTTCATGCTCTGCTTTTTCTGCTCCCGTACCCTTCGCCTTCTGCTACTCCTTGAACTTCTTCCTCTTCTCGTCAATCCTCTTTCCAACTTCATCATCCCACCACAATGTTTCCGAGTGCCTCGGTGGTCCTTTTGTCCATCGACATACCTCACCAACGGCTCCCAACAGACTATCTTTCATTGACATCCAACCACGTTCAAGCTCAACCACATCATCCTCTACCCTACTCAGCCTCTCTTTTAATGCCTCCCTTACTGTCACCTCTTTCAGCCTCCACACCTTCATTCTCGGTTGGTACTTCACCCGCCGAGCTCTCCTCGCACCTTTCACCTTATGTCGCAGATAACCAAGTGGTGCTGTGAAACAGCCTCCTCCCCCGGGATCACCTTTGTGTCCTGGAGGTGCCCCCTATCTCGCCTACGCACCATCAGGTAGTCAATGGTTGTCGTCGACCCACCTGACGTGTATGTAACAAGCTTATTATCCCCTTTCTGGAACTGAGTATTACAAATCAACAAATCAGCTCCATCAGCAAACTCCAAAATCCTTTCATCTTCTCCATTTCTCATACCATATCCGTAACCCCCATTAACTCCCTCAAAACCATCCATACTCCTTCCCACATGTCCATTTAGGTCTCCTCCTACCACAACAACTTCCTCATCTTTCACGTTTTCCATCAGCTTCTCTATCGCACACCAGAACTTGTCCTTCTCTTCATCGCTCCGACCAACCTGCGGAGCATATCCCGAGACTTCATCATTAACATATGTTATTCCACATGGGGAGTAGTTACCCTGTGCTCGCAAAGCGAAAAGCGAGGTTAAGCATTCAGTTACGTATGTGTGTGCCGTACGTGTCTGCATTTTAAAAATTCATTTTCTCATCAACCGTTGGTCCGACCGTTGCCTCCCTTACTTGACATGAAATTCAACCGTCGACATGAAATTTTCACCATAGGAGGGCCTCCTCCTCTATAATATTTTGATGATTATTATGACGTCATAGGTCAGTGGTACAGGCGCCATCTTGGAAAACCTTCGCACCTCTATATCTCTGCAAACACTCCATGGAAAAAAATTGAGACCTGGCTCATTGTCAAGTACACCCCCCTCCTCCTCCCCCCCCCCCCCCCCCCGGGAGCCCCCATGATCCAAAATCGGAAAATTGAAGCCCGAGCCATTGTGTGGGCTACTGTCTTGAATTAATGTGTCAAGTTTCAGAACAATCAGCCGGATGATAATGGAGGAGTAGCAAAAATAGCAACAACGCCAGAGGTGGTGGAGTGAGGGCAGTGCATGGAGAGTGAGGAATAAAGTTTTTGATGAGAGAGCAACTCTCCCAGCAGGACGAAGATCAGGTCTATCATACCGGAAGAGGGAGTAACCAGCGAGGGATACTAAGGAATCAGAGACATCTTGAAGGAGGAAGGTTTCTGTTAAGCAGATTATGTCTGGTTTATCAGATGCAACCTGTATGGAGAGATGTCAGGTTAGAGTGAAGGCCTTGGATGTTTGAGGTCGACACCATTAAGGAAGAAGGAGGGGAGGCATCGGGTACAAGCGAGTGGAGGGGAGGGGAGGGTGAGGTAAGACGAGGGAGGAGAGCAGGAGGTAGGGAGAGCTGTTGACAGTGTGTAGAAGATTGCAGAAGAGCTAGGAGAGCGGGCAGGATGAGGAGGAGGACAAAAGGCTAGGTGGTGATGGGGTGAGGCATAGTGAGGAGTAATATAAAAGGTGACAGAGGAAAATAGAAGATTAGAGGAGGAGGCGGAATGATTTGGAAGAGAGATGGCGGGGGGAGGAGGCGGCAGTTTTGTGGATGTGAGGATGTACTTTGAAAAGGAGAGGCGAGGGGAGAGATAAAGGGGAGGGGTGAGGGGTGGGATATTTGAGGGAGAAGGGTAAGGGGCAATGTGAGGGAGAAGGAAGTGGGGCGAGCTTTGGAGAGGGGTGAGGGGAAATCTGGGAGGGGGAAGGAAGCGAAGTCTGCTTTGAGGTGGGAAGAGGCGACTGAATTGAGAGGAGGGGTGGGGTGAAAGGGAAGCTTTGAGAGGGAAGGAGGACGATGGGAGAAGGCACGGCCATGGGGGACGAGGGAGAGGGTGGGGATCGGGGAAGGATGAGACTGGGTACTGGTATGGTGTGAAGATGGGAGAAGGCGGGGGGGGGGGGGGGGAGGGGCAAGATTTGAGGGGGTGGGAAAATGGGGGAGGGGTGAGGAGAGAAAAAAAGTGCATGAGGAGATGTTGACGAGTGCACTGATCGAGAGAGTGAGTTATCTGTTAGGTTGTAATGGAGCCGACAGATGTTTGAACGTCACACAGTTTGGGACACAATTGGTGGAGCTGTTAATAGAGCGAAGGACAGTGCAGAGGTGCTGGCAAAGGAGGTGGGATGAGGGGAATGATTTCAGTAGGTTGGGTTGTAAGGATGATGAGAGGCGGCGATGTGAGGGGGAAAGTAGGAGGGGCAAGGAGGGAGGTATAACTGGGGAGGCATTAGGAGGCGGTATATTGGAGGAGGTAGGGTGAATTAGCAAGGGAAAGGAGGCTTGGAAAGGAAGAAGCTTGGAGGGGTAGGGGGAGAGGGATGTTTTGAAGGGTATGGGATAGGGGTAAGTAGATATGGAATGGGGGTAGGAGGGCGTAGTGGGAGGAGACAGAGTGGGATATAGGTAAGGGATAGGGTTTGTAGGATACGGTTTGAAAACATTAGAGGAGGGGTTAGTTAAGAGATTGGATAAAGGAAGAACTGAAAGACTTAGAATTTTTAGAATCGGAATGATTGAAAGACCGATTTGAAAACAGCCTTTTGAATAGGAACAAGAATAGTGAATTATAAAGTAATAGAGAATTAAACAAGGGATAAAAAGGAAGTTGAAACATTTTAAAACACTGTCTGGTATTCACCGAAACAAGGACAGAGAGGTTGGGAGGACAAAGTTCCAAGTTTCAAAAAAGGGGGAAAAAGATGTAAAAATACAACGGCGGTCGTGTGCCATGTGTGGCGAGAAGGAATTTTCTTTGATTTAAAAAAATATTTAACGTATTAAACGTAGGGTATAATTGGGAGGATTTGAAGGAGGGGTAAGGTGTTTGTGGTGTAAATAAAGGGACTAAAGGTAGTAGAGAGAAAAGACAAATGAAAGCAATCGTGGACACAACAAGGGAAAGGTTAGGCCCCAAATAACCCAGCACAAAAAGTCCGACGAATACTCACAAATTGGGAAACAAAACCGAACTAGAAACACAGAGACAGCAAAATAAAGAGTAAAAACACAACAAAATTGACCGGGAGAACTTATCTTTAAGAAAATCGGTAGAGGTGAAAAATTGGCACGATGAAAGCTCAAGGAACCGAACTCTGAGAAAAAATAAACAAACAATGTTTTCAGATATCCTGCTCACAGATAAACAAAAAGACAAACCCCCCATGGTTCGGAGTCTGATATCCAAGCTTCCCTCTTTTGGCTTTCCTCCTTCACTCTGCTCTCTCATATCGAGCTTTCTCTATCTCCGTAATTGTTGATGGTTAAACATCTCCCTTCTTCCCTATGAACAGCGTTGTCCCTCAGGGTTCTATCCTGTCTCCAACACTCTTCCTTCCTTTTATCATTGACCTTCTTTCTTCTACAAATAACCAAATGCACTCGTATGCTGATGACTCGACATTACATTCCTCCATGTTCTTCCCATCTGTCGCATCTTCCCTCACTCCATCTACATCGCATTTGATCACAGCCACCTCTTTAAATTCGGATTGGGACAAGATTTCCCAGTGGGGCAAATGTAACCAGGTTAGGTTTAATACTTCTAAAACTAAATCTCTTCCAATATATCTCTCTCTCCACTCCACTCCACTCAACTCTCCAATCTTCTTTTAAAACTCCACAATTACACTATGTGATACAATAAGCTACTAGGTATTACCCTAACATCAAATTTATCCTGGAATTCACAGATTACACAAATAGCTAAATCTGCCTCGAATAAACAAGGAGTGCTGCTCAGATGTCGAAGATTCTTCTCCTCTCAACAGTTGCTTCAATTATATAAAGGATTGATTCGTCCTTGAACAGAGAACTGCTCTCACATCTGGGGAGGTTCTAGCTCAACATACTTACTGGACAGAATTTAATCCAAAGTAATATGACTTATCAACTCTCCCAATCTGACCTCAAAACTCGACCTGCTCAAACTACGCTGCAAAGTTGCCTCTCTTTCTCTTTTCTGTAGATATTACTTCGGTTTCTGCTCCCGAAAACTTGACACTTTTGTAACTCCGCCATTAGCAAGACCACGGAATACTCGACAAGCCACTACATCGCATGATTATGATGTGGCGATTACAGACCCATTAGTTTATTTCCAATCATCGGCAAGGTCATGGAATCCATCATTGCGATTGATTATGAAATCCTTCCTTTTCTCCAACGGCCTTATCTCAGATCACCAATTCGGATTCAGACCAGACCACTCTACCTTAGATATACTGATTCTACTCTCAAAACAATGAATGTAGGCCCTCAATGTCAGAAATGAGATCAGATCCATCTCTCAAGAATTATCTCAAAGCATTTGATGTAGTCTGGCATGCCACCTTGCTCTCCAAACTCTCTGCCAATGACATTAAAAGCCAACTCCACACATGTCTAATTTACTTCCTCTACTCTCATAGCCAACATGTAGCTCTCAAAGGAATCCTTTAATCTCCTCTCCCTTTTAAGGCCAGAGAGCCCTCAAGGCAGTGTTCTGGACCCAGTCCTATCCCTAATCTTCATCAACGATCTGTCTGACTCTCTGGAAAATCTCCTTTATCTATTTTCTGATGACTCTACCTTCTGCCGTGACATCCCTCATCATTTAGCTGGACTGGCTGCAGCCTCTTCCCTCTCTTCAGACCTTGACAAAAACACAAATTGGTCAAACTTGGAATACGTCTTTCAATCGTTACAAGTCTCACACTCTCACTATCTCCGTAAAGACCCATATGGCAAACCCTTCCAACTGCTCTCTTCACAATTCTGAGAAAGTTTAGTCACTCAAACTCCTGGGTCTCACTATCCACCATGATCATTCTTGGGCAAATCACATTTCAAGGTTTGCCTCCAAAGCCAGTCGTCGACTGGGCATGCTCCATTGTACAAAGTCCTTCCTTAGCACACCTAAACTCCTATCTACCTGCAAGGCCTTCATCCACAGTTTGATGGAGTACTGCTCTTCCCTCTCGTTCCCTGCCTCACACCTTGTTCAGATTGACACCATGTAAACCATGGCCTTCAAAGATCATTTGAATCTGATCCTGTGATTAAGTTGAGTGTATGGGCCAATCACTTTCCCATTGCAGACAGGTCAGTGGTCTCTCTATCCTCTACCTCAAAATTTCTGGTCTTGCTCTGTCCGTGCTTTGTCACCCTCCCCCAGGTTTCTGCATCAGCAACCAATTTCTGGTGAAACTCCTAAAATTCAGAATCATTACGCACCTCCACTCAATCGTTCACCTGTTTTCCCACCTGTGGAACCAACTTCCATACTCTCGTCAATCTCATTCTTCCCTCCAGGTTCACCAACATATCAGATCACCACCACCCAAAACCATGATCTTTACTAGCCCTGTTATTCGCTCCAACCTGCCAACCTCATTCCAAATTTCCAGGTTTTCCTTCCTTAGAGTTTGCTTCTGTATCCACCGTGTTAACCATGTGTCCTCCCCTACCTATCATTCCTACGCACATCCCTCATTATCCAAGTCTCACTCTATTTTGTCCTTCAACCCTGCTGTTGGTGTTTCCTCCCTCTTTCTACTGTTCCCTTTCTTATACATCCTGATCATTTCTGTGTTCCAACTCTTCCACGAGCCTTGACTTTGGATACAAAAAGAAGAACAGACTGTGACCAGTGCAATGTATTGTAATCAGCTCCACCAATTGTGAAATAAGAGTTGCAGACGTTATTCCAGTTTCCTGTCCTGGGTGGGCTTCTGCAACAGGACAATGCCAGACCTGCTCATATGACAAGAGGCACAATCACCAAACTTATGAGGGAAGTGGTTCCACAACCACTCTACAGACTCGGCCTTGCCCAATCCAATGCTACATGGCAAGAACTTCACATGGAACTAGGATATTAAGAAGGCTGTTTGAGTGTGTCTATATGCCAACCCTAAATAGGTTTATGTTTCAGGCATCAATAAGGCAATACTGAGATGAGACAAATGCATCTCACTCCTTAGGGATGATGTTGAAAAATATTTACAAGGAAATACATGAAATCCATCATCTCAGTTGACATGAAAATTGAAATCCTTTCTTTTCTCCATCATCCTTATCTCTGAGCATCAGTTTGGATTCCACCCCGTCACTCCACCCTGGAAATGCTGCTTACGTTCTGCCAACAATGGACGAATGCCCTCAAAAACTCAGACGAGATCAGTGCTTTCTCTCTGGATACATCACGAGCAATTGTCACAATCTGGCAACATATCTTTCTCTTCAAACTCTGTCCAAGGCCAGCTCATCTCATCGCTTGCTGAATTCCTCCACTCTCATTGCCAGTGCATGGCTCTTAACTGGATCCCTCTCATCTCCTCCCTCTGTGAAGACAGAAGTACTCCAAGACAGTACAGTGTCTTGGGTCCACCTCATCAATATCAACAATCTTTCTGATTCTCTGGAAAAATCATCCTTATCTTTTTTCTGATTACTGTATTCTCTGTCATAGCATCCCTCATCCTTCAGCCATGCAGACAACAACCATTTCCCTCTGTAGTCCTTGATAGAATCACAACTGGTGGAATACTTGAAATAGGTCTTTCAACTTGACAAATCTCACACTCTCACTCTGACTCTCCAAAAGGACCATCTGGCAAACCCTACCACCTACTTCCTTCACAATATTATTTTTATGTACAATGTCAAGGCTTGTGGAACAGCTGGAACACTGAACAGATCAGGATGCAACAGAACAAAATGTACAATCGAGAGAGGGGGATGGGGGACACCAACAGCAGGATTGAAGGACAACATAGAGGGGGACTTGGACAAATAATGGGTGTCGGGGGAAACGATGGGTAGGGGAGGATGCACAGTGTAGTGAAATCGTATCCGTACTGAACCCGGGTGGGGATGCTCGCTGCTCGCTGTCATTGTTGTCCCCACTAGGGGCGTGACTATAAGACCCGTTGCTGTGTCAGTGCTCCGAGACTTCTCCCTTGTGACATGTTACATCGGTAGCCTCGTTAATGGTACGCCTTTATAGAATATCTAGCTTGCTTGCATTGACTGATACTAGGGCATGCCCGTACTATATATATATCTAAAATTATATCCCCCCCCCTATTTACATGAAATGGTTTGGTCCAAAGCGAACGGCTTGCGAGTGGTGACAATCCCCCCCCTCTATTTACATGCAATGGTTCGGTCCAAAGCGAACGGCTTCCGGAGTTTGGTAAAGAAATCGCCATCGCGTACACAAACGCGCAGGAAAGCGAATGAATCGCAAATTCGTTTTTATTAGTTGTAAAACATAATGCCCAATTATTCAATTAGCGCCAACGTATTTTGGCTGTTTGCAATTTAATCGCAAGGCAAAGTAGAAAGAGAAGAGGGAAAAAAAGAAAAGCCTTGCCTTGCTGCAAACAGCTGCTGCAAACAACAACAACATGGAAGGCTGCACTGTCCGGAAGTTGGCATATCGCAGTTACGATTATTTTAGTGTTAATGGCCAATTATTCAATTAGCGCCAACGTATTTTGGCTGTTTGCAATTTAATCGCAAGGAAAAGTAGAAAGAGAAGAGGGAAAAAAAGAAAAGCCTTGCATTAACGCATTAACGCTTGCATTGCATTAACGGTTCGGCACACGTGATAGCTCGCTGCTCTCTGATTGGTTGAAGCGTTTTTTGGACATAGCTCGGTAGGTACTTGTCCGATTAATTACAAACCTTGAAAAGGCACATCCTCGGGTCCCCAGCAATATACCTGGCAAGTTTCAAGTATATCGGACCCGTGGTTGTCGAGAAACAGCGGTCACAGACAAACACACAGACACACAGACACACAGACACACAGACACACAGACATACACACAGAGATTGCTGGAATTATAGATAGATGAATGGCTTTATGAGATGTCGCATCGTATGCTTATTGTGTATTTCTACTTACAGGAATGATCTGATGATCTAAATGCAATTAAACCAAACCGTTGGACTAAAGTTGTGCGGACCTGAATGGTTTTCCACAACACTTAATTGCATTTAAGATCTGCTGACATGGCTGGCAACAAGACGTTGACGGTGTCCATTTTCAGCGCCGACCCACAAGCCACGGACGGAGGCTTGCAACTCAAGCACTGGCTCCGACAACTGGAGCATCTCTTTGATGAGCCTGAGACCGCTCCGACGCCTGCCGCGAAGCTGGCAATATTACACTCAAAAATCGACTACCGGGTCTACCACGCGGTCGCTCAATGCACGACGTATGATCTTACCATCGCGGAGCTCAAGCGGCTTTATATAAAAGAAAAAAGCCCTGTGTATGCGCGTTATTTGCTGCAGACGCGGCGGCAGCAGCCCAACGAGCCTATGGATCATTACGCCCAGGAGCTCCGGCAGCTCATGCTGGACAGCGCCAAGGAGCCACGGACTCCCGAGCAGGCTAAAGATGATCGACTTTTAGATGCCTTCATAGCAGGGGTCTCCTCCCAGGAACTACGTCTCAAACTCTTGGAGAAGACCGACCTGACCTTCGCTACGGCGGTTGAGCAAGCGACGGTGTATACCGAAGCGCGGATGCAATCGAACGCCTATGATCGCACGCGCCTTTTGGCGGGCACCTCACTACACGCCCGGCCGGAGAGTACCACTGACGAGGACGTGGATCCGCCTGCTGAACTCCGGGATGCTCCGGAGGATGACCCTACCCTGACAGCTGCCGTTACGACCAGCAGACCCAAGGCCTTGCGCGGGGCCGCATGTTTTTTTTGTGGAGGGCCTCGTCATGCCCGAGTCGTGTGTCCGGCACGTGACGCTATTTGCCATTTGTGCTCGCTAAAGGGACATTACGCGAAAGTGTGCAAGAAATCGGCACGCGGCTCGCGGCCCTTCGACTCGCGCAGCCGCGGTCGCGCAGGCGCGGCAACCTTGAACGGGCTTGTAGCAGAACCCACGAGCCCAGCGCCTTACCCGACTTCGAAGGGGAGGGCCCCTCTCCGCGGCCCGCTGGGCGCGCAGACAACCTTGACTGGCGCCACCGGACAGCCACCAACGTCTCATTCTCCATCGGGGACCAAGGCCGCGTCCTTGGCCAAACCTCGAGCCACGCAAGGGAAGAAACAGCTTTCGAATACTACGGAAGCCTTTTGTCAAAGCGACCAAACGAAAAAGGCGATTTCGAATACTACTACGGAAGCCTTTTGTCAAAGCGACCAAACGAAAAAGGCGATTTCGAATACTACGGAAGCCTTTTGTCAAAGCGACCAAACGAAAAAGGCGATTTCGGCTACAACGAAAGCCTTTATCTGCCAGGAGTGTCAAAAGGCGATGCCAAATACTACGGAGGCCTTTTCTCGTCGGATTTTGAATCGCGAAACACCGGAATGCTGGGGAAAGCCCTCTGATGACGATAATGGATTCCCCATGGTCAACGCAGACACCGGCCACGATCGCAAAACTGCTGCTGGTGTAGGATCCACCCGCGAGGCTGGTCCGACCCATTCGGGGGGCTCAGTCCCGCTCCCAGCTGCCTCGTCTGGCCTGGCTCAAGCCCTTATTCCCCTTATGGTTGAGGGCCATTGTGTTCAGGCCTTGGTGGACACCGGATCTACGGATAGTTTTATCGACCAGCGACTTGTGCTCAGGCATGGATGGCGGATCGGGCGGTCTACGAGACGGATCTTCATGGCTTCCCAGGGACTCCGGCTTAGCACAAAAGGGGAATGCCGATTGAAACTAGTGCTAAAGGGACGGGTTTTCCCTGATGTACACCTTATGGTTTTACCCGCATTATGTGCTGATATTCTGCTAGGACACGATTTTCTTAAGCTGCATGGACGTCTGGTAATGGAGTTCGGTGGGCCTGACACTCTTGTTGTGGGGGCGGACGACGCGCTAACGGTGTGCGCCCTAGCGCAAATGGACGTCCGTCCGCTTTCACTGTTCCCCAATCTAACCTCCGACTGTACCCCTGTCGCGGTAAAATCGAGACGCTACTCTCGCGCGGACATGCAATTCATTGCGGACGAAACGACTCAGCTCTTGAAAGACGGCATCATAGAACCTAGTAGGTCGCCGTGGCGTGCCCAAGTCTTAGTGGTGCGCAGTGAGGCCCATCGCAAACGCATGGTGATCGACTATTCCCAAACGATTAACCGCTTTACACAGCTGGATGCCTACCCCCTTCCGGGGATGGACGCGCTAGTGCAACAGGTGTCCCAGTATTCGGTCTATAGTACTCTCGATCTCCGTAGTGCGTACCACCAGATCCCTATCTCTAGGGCGGATCGTATCTATACCGCTTTCGAGTCGGGGCAGCGGTTGTACCAATTCACACGATTGCCCTTTGGGGTGACGAACGGGGTCGCTTGTTTCCAGAGGGCCATGGATGACCTCGTTGCGCGGGAGCACTTAACCGATGTTTTCGTCTACCTCGATAACCTTACGGTTTGTGGATATGACCAAGGGCACCATGACGCTAATCTGAAGCGCTTCCTTGAGGTCGCGCAACGGTATCACTTAACTATGAACGAGGATAAGTGCCGATACTCCCTACGCACCATAGATCTTCTGGGGTACACCGTGACCCATGGCTCTGTCTCTCCGGATAAGGAACGTCTGCGACCTTTGCTCGACATGGCCCCTCCCTGCGATCGGGCGTCCCTGAAACGCGCCCTTGGGCTGTTCGCCCATTACTCCAAATGGGTGCAAAATTTCTCCGCGAAACTTCGCCCCCTTGTGGCCTGCGACACTTTTCCCCTGAGTTCGGCCGCATTGACGGCCTTTGAAGGTCTTAAGACCGACATCGCCCGAGCCGCCGTAGCAACCATCGACGAGAGCGGCTCGTTCGTCCTCGAAAGTGACGCCTCGGATCAGGCCATCGCGGCGACCCTCTCCCAAGGGGGACGTCCCGTGGCTTTCTTTTCACGGACTCTTACCTCCGCTGAGCGGCGGCACTCGTCCGTTGAAAAGGAAGCGTATGCGATCGTCGAGTCTATTCGGCGATGGCGCCCGTACCTACTCGGGCGGAGCTTCCAAATCATCACGGACCAGCAAAGCGTTGCGTTCATGTACGACACCTTACACGCCCAGCGCATTAAGAACGAGAAAATCACTCGCTGGCGTATCGAACTCGCCGACTTCTGTTACACCATCAAATATCGCCCGGGGAAGGATAACCAGGCCGCCGATGCCTTATCGCGCCCCACTACTTGTGCTGGTATCACCTCGTTGGAGGGCCTACGGGTGCTGCATGCTACTGCGGGCCATCCCGGCGTAACGCGTTTCGCTCATTTCGTGCGGAGTGGGAATCTCCCTTACTCGATTGACGATATCCGCCGTATCTGTCGCGACTGCGCTATCTGCGCGGAAATCAAACCGCGTTTCTATAACCCCCCTATGGGGACTCTGGTGAAGGCTACACGCCCGTGGGAACGCTTGGCGATGGATTTCAAGGGCCCTTTGCCGGTGTCGAGCGGCTCTCGCTATCTGCTCACTATCGTTGATGAGTACTCACGATTCCCCTTTGCTTATATGTGCGCGGACATGACTGCTGCCACGGTGATGCGTTGCTTACAGAACTTGTTCTCAATGTTCGGTTACCCGGCCTATGTCCATACCGACCGGGGTGCAGTCTTCTTGTCTCAGGAGGTGCGCGGCTATCTGCTCCAAAACAACGTTGCGTCTAGTTACACCACGCCGTATAGACCCCAGGCTAATGGGCAGATCGAACGCTTCAACGGGATTATCTGGAGGGCCGTCATGCTCCATCTCCGGACCCACGGCCGGGGCCTCGATAAATGGGCTTGGTCGCTACCTGCGGCGTTGAACTCAATCCGGGCACTCCTGAGTACGGCAACTAACCAAACTCCCCACGAGCGTCTTTTCCACCACCCCAGGAGCTCGGGGTGTATACGGTCTTTGCCCAGTTGGCTCGCTGGGCCCGGGCCGGCCTACCTTAAACGGGCAGTTCGCGCGAGCAAGTACGACCCCCTTGTGGACAAAGTGCAGATTCTCCAGGCTAATCCTGAGCATGCTCGTGTGATGACGTCTGATGGTCGTGAGACTACTGTCTCCGTTCGTCATCTTGCCCCTTGCGGGGTCGACGACCTTAGTAGGGAATCGGACGAACCGGTCGAACCCATCTATGAGACTATGACCTCTCCCGACGCTCCCATCGCCGATAGTCCACCGACCCTCCCCCCGTCGAGACTGCCCGGGTCCGACGACTTGGCGTTACCCCCTTCATCACCCGACCCTGTTGACGCCTCTGACACCGGGGATACAGGGTTACGAGACGCCGTACCCGGGGAATTTCGAACGCGTGCTGGCAGAGAAATTCGCCGCCCGGCCCGCTACGGTTGGGCCGACTGATACTCCGCGCCCATGCTGACGCTCACTCGCTTTTAGCCACGCGGCCGTATAATTCTGACGGGGGGTGAATGTAGTGAAATCGTATCCGTACTGAACCCGGGTGGGGATGCTCGCTGCTCGCTGTCATTGTTGTCCCCACTAGGGGCGTGACTATAAGACCCGTTGCTGTGTCAGTGCTCCGAGACTTCTCCCTTGTGACATGTTACATCGGTAGCCTCGTTAATGGTACGCCTTTATAGAATATCTAGCTTGCTTGCATTGACTGATATGAATGGCTTTATGAGATGTCGCATCGTATGCTTATTGTGTATTTCTACTTACAGGAATGATCTGATGATCTAAATGCAATTAAACCAAACCGTTGGACTAAAGTTGTGCGGACCTGAATGGTTTTCCACAACACACAGTGTGGACAAGATTGATACAGAAGCAAACTCTTGGGAGGGAAAACTGGAAATTTGGAAGGAAGAGGGATTGGAGGGTGGGAGATTAAAAGGGGTAGAAAATATCATGGTATTGGATGGGGAATGATCTGAGATGCTAGTGAAAGGCTATTTGAAGACCTGGAAGGAAGAATGAAATTGAAGAGAATGTAGACCTTGGTTCCACAGACAGGAAAAATAAGAGGAACAAATGAGTGGAGGTGAGCAGTGATTCTCAATTTTGGTAGTTTCACCAGAAGGGTGGACATGCCGCATATGCCCTACAGAAACCTGTGGTGGACAAAGCTTGGAAAGAGCAGAGGGTGTAAGACCAGAAAGGACGCGATATAAAACAGAGAGACCACCAACCTGTCTGCAATAGGAAAGTGATCGGCCCATAAACTCAGCTTCATAGTGGGAGATTCCTATTATCTTGAAGGCAATTGTTTCCATGGCGTCAAGCTGAGCAAAGTGTGAGGCAAGGGTGTCGGTCCTGAGGGGAGATGTCTGTTGGTTTAATGTAAAAAAACAAAAAATCAACTCCACAGAAAGCTCATTGCGTCGAATGGTTGATCGAGATGAGATCCGACATGCAAGTTCAGCATAATTTCTGTGCAAAATATGGAAGAAATCCTCCATCACGGACTAGTATCAGAGTGGTACAAGAGAGTTTAAAGAGACTGCATGTTGTCAGAAACAGAAAAGTACCGGTCGACCAAGCACAAGTGCAGCAGACGTTGAACGAGTGCGTGGATCATTTTAACAAAGTTCCAGAAAATCAATGTGACATGCATCCAGAGAACTAGGACTACCAACCACCACTGCACACAGGATTGTGCATAAAAGACTGAAGTTTTATGCCTACAAGGAGCAGATTCTGCAGGAAATCAAACCAAATGATGGACCCAAACAGAAGGTGTTTTTTTATGGGATATTGCCTGCCACAAAGCCTACAAGGCCACTCCAGGTGGGGGCTACACAAAGAAAACTAGAACGGCACTCAATAGAGAGCATACCTCCGCCTGGTTGGCCATGTCACTCAATGGTGAAGAATCACTTTTAAAAATAGTAGTTGGATCTGAATCTGGATCTTCACCAAAATCTAATAATTTTGTCCTAGTCACATATGCTACATCTCTGCCAAATTTCGTCCGATTCCGTCCACAACTTTTTGAGATATTTTGTTCACAAACGGACAAACAGAGAGGGGTGAAAGCATAACCTACATCCACCTTTGGTGGCGAAGGTAAGAAAAGCAGAACAACCATCCATTTGGATTGAAACAAGACAAATATAGAAAGTGGTCTCTTCACAGAACAAAAAGGGCTGGGATGGGGTGAGCTAGTCTGCTTCAAGACAACAGTGCCTCTACCTGTTTGCCTTGGAAATGCTCAGTCGCATAGAGGATGACGAAGATTACCTGAAAAAGGTCATGTGAACAGACGAAGCTTGCTTTCATGTATCAGGGAAGGTCAACCGACACAATATGAGTATCTGGCGCTCTAAAACCCCCCACGTAGTCATTGAACACATTTGTGACGGTCCAAAGGTCAGTCTGGTGTGACCTTCTCCATGACCGCTTTGTGGGTCTGTTTTTCTTTGCGGAGGAGACAGTGACCTCAACAATTTGCATGAACATGTTGGAAGGATTCACCTTCGCACAGATTGAAGACCTGCAACCCGATATCATTTTTCAACAGGACGGTGCTCCCCCTCATTGGGTCTTAGTCGTTCGTTCCGTCATGAATGAAAAGCTTCCAGGTCGTTGGATTGGCTGAGAAGGACCAACTGCCTGGCCCCCACGATCACCAGACATAACCCACCTTGATTTTTTTTTATGTGGGGGTTTGTCAAAGATGTTGTCTACAACACCAAGGTGGCACACAACTGCAGGATCTTTGTTCTCGGATCACAGCTGCATGCTCAATGGTGGACGCAAACATGCTGAGCTGAAGATGGCAAGAACTCGTGTACCACTTTGATTTCCTGCGTGTGACCAACATGAACAGAGCTCATATTGAAGTGCATTGATGGTGTACACAAAACTTTACGAGTTTCGGTATCATATAAACCAAAGTATATCGTTGTATCATTCGAAATATATTAACAACCAAAGCTGTGCAGTACATCCTGTACTTATTGATATATGTTGACCTTATTTGCTGTAGGTTTTCATGTATTATCATGCATTCATAGTTATTGCAGCATATTCCATTTTCGAACTAAACATAAGCTACCTCACATTACCAATGGATATAAACATCTTACCTTGCACATTACACACAAATTACCTAGCACATCCATTTGCCTTACCACTAAATCGATACAAGCACACACAAACACTTACTATTTTCATGCATTCGCTGTTCTGTTTTTGTTATAAATTTCTTGCAATCATGCTGAGCAGGTGTTTACAGGAAACCTCTTAATGCAATTTTGTTCATCAGATTCTGTGCATCTGGACAAGGAAAAGGTCACTGGGATTGTTGGGCCATTAACGGAGAGTTAAAGTTGACCAGTGCTGATGAATCATGTGTTTGTAAAAAAAAAAAAAAGCAGTGGATTCCTCGAAGTACACACTTACGAAATGCGATATCACGTGAGGGGAATTCAGGAGAACTGCAATGTACAATGTTCTTGGAAAATCATGAGTAGCTTACATGAAAATGGATCATTATAAAAGCAGTATGGAGAGTAGTTTGGCTCCAATCAAAGGAGAATGACTATTGATTAGTTCTCTTCAAAGTACAAAAGTTGGCCGGTGTTGTGTTTCCATCTGAGCACTTGAGCTTACGATGTTGGGACCCCAGGTTCAAATCCCATTTACTATGTTCATTTAACCATTGTCTAATTCAAGTTTAAAAAAAAAATACAACCATGTCTTTGTCCTGTATGTGATATTTGATGTACAGGCTTCTCCCTGGGACTAAAAGGGGTTTTAGAGTGTAATAGCGAGAGTTTTAGAGAAATTTTAAAGGGAGTTTGAAAGTAAGACAATCATAAAGTAGTGCATAGTAATCGAGTTTATAGATCAGTCTGTTGTTTGAAATAATTTATTCTAAGATAATGCAACGCCAAGCTATTTTAGTTTTTAAGATGAGCTATGTAATAATCAAAAGTCTTGAAGAAGATTGCAGGGATTGGCGGACGAGGTTTCGTCCTTGTCACATACGCTACATCTCCGCCAAATTTCGTCCGATTCCGTCCGAAACGAAACAATTGGAAAAGATGAATAAAATAAATTTCTCGTCGTGTTGTGGAATGTGGTGCGTCTCATCTGTCTTCTGTCGTCCAGGCCCCAAACTCGCGTCCGGACGTGGCTCCGTGCTTGGCGGGAAGGAGGCCTCAGTGCGCTTCGTTCGCGCGCTCCACTGATCAGCGCACCACCCACCGTCTTTCGTCCAGCAGGCAAATTCGGATCGTGAAGGAAGAGGTCAAACGGAGACGAAAATCACAGGCAGAAGGGAGGTTCGGACAGGACGAATCCAGGAACGAGAAGGACAAGGGAAGAAGAGAGGAGAAAATGCCGGCGAGCGAGCCGTTTTACTGGCGGTCTTCTGACGTCAGCTCGCTTCCCCTCCAACCAGTGCGTCGCTTCTAACCTTTCCAAATCTTCTGATCTCATCCGTCCTCTCCCATTGGCGGAGCGCTTGGCGCCCTGCTCCCATGCCATTGGTCGGTGGTCAACCACAAGTCCTTCTTTACTCTCCAATCACGGGGAATCTCTCTGCCCTTCCTTTGACCGATCGCAGTTCTCCTTGGCGTGCCTCCCAGCCTGCCAGACACGATGTTCGTCTTCCATGGCACCGTTGTACGTGGCCGCTTCCTGCCTGTTTCTTCCGGTGAGTTCTCATGGTCAGTCATTGTAAGGGGGGGATTTAATTAATGTGTGCACTAAGGGCCTATCTAATGTCTACAAGAGTGTGTTGCCATAAGGGACACCGGGATGTTCACAGAGGGAATGACACACAATGGAGTTAGCATATTCCCTAATTCCAGTTACCAAGCCCCGCCCCTCGTGGCAGGGACACAGATACGCAGCTCTCTGACAACGCCTAAACACAGAACTTATTACAGGTGAGATTCTCTCGCACGACAGCCGGACACCTACCCATGCAGATCTACCCAAATCTAGATATTCCCCCCTACCCCAAATTCATAATACAGCCCCCTCCCTCCCTCTGGAAACGTAGCCCCTGCAAGGTTCGCTGCAGGCGCTACCATTCCAGTCTTACTTAGCACTTACTGTCTCACACTTAATTGGTCTACGAAATAAATCAGGAGGGCTGTGGGAAGTGAGCCGAAGCTACATGCCTATTCTCCTTAACATGCTAACCACCATAGCAATCATGCAGTCAAAACCACAAACCTTAACCAAAATTTCAAAATCTCAACTCATAAACATTTGTACAACCCCAAGTCTACAGACCCCGGTGGATGCCACAAGACGCAACCTTACCTGCGGGGCCATCCCAATGCACCCCTAAATTTCCGCGGGCCCTGTCCTGGTGTTACAGGTGAGTGACACCAGGTGGATTTCACCCACATTCATGCAACACAAACCCATAACCACTCATACACATTCCATAAATCATTAAGGCACCAAAATTCATTACCAAGCACTTACTTCACCCCCCGCACCCCCTGCAGGACCATGGCATAGATGTCATATACATGTGTGTGTTGCTCTCAACTAGGCAGTGGGGAGGTACCACACAATCAAGATGGTGGGGGTGCTTCAGGCTGTGGTGCCCGCAGTCCCCAAAACAAGTTACTTGATTTACAAGTTCATTGCCCCCCCCCCCTTACCTCTTGGCCCCGTGACAGTCAAACAGCCCTTTCCGCCATTACCCCGCCGGTGGGGGTCTCCACACACCAGGCTCCGTGGTCTCCTGCTTCAGCGCAGCTACACGGGTCGCCGGGAATCTCTCTTACCCCAAGGCGCCCAACAGACCCTTCACCGACGGACTCCAATTTCCAGATATCACTGGCTGCCATGGGGTAATTGCCGCAGAGGGGGGTCGCAGTCATCACTCCTCAGAGCTTGATCTGTACCTGCGGACAGGCACACCTTCCCCACCCACAAAATCCCCAAAACACATTTCCTCCCCCGCTGCCATTCAATTCTCCAACACATTTTCAGAAAAGATGGTACCAAAAAAAGATGTTACAAGAGTTGCCATGGCCTGCTTCATGTGAAATCCCCAGTTCACATTTTACCATTTCACCTTTCAAAAAGCACATTTCAATAATCAGCACTCACTCATATTTCCATTTCCAAACTCACGACCACATGAAAACACTACACCTCCACACATAAACAAACGCCACCCGCAAGACAGTGTGTGGCCCACATTTCCATCCCCCTCACCGACCATGTCATCACTCTCACCCGCCCCCTACTCCAAATTACATGTCCCCAATTTCCATAACCAAGTCCTGAAGCGTGGGACAGTACACATCCCAGCACTTCCCTCAAGTGCAGGTAGTTGCAGGTTGGTCGGGTCCAAAGTGCCATCCACCCTCAAAATCCCAAAATTTCTCATTGGGCCAACCAAATTCCACCAAATTTCACTTTTGTACCCACTGTACTGGCAGGTATGTGGATCCGCCTCCAACGGTGAACTGCACTAACAACTACATTTTTCCACGACAGCTCTGCACCTCTACCATGCAAGGGTCATCAGGACAACCTGAGCAGTCGAAATGCCAACATGGCCGATGAGTGTCCATAAGGGTGCGACCCACCATCCATATTTCGCCCCCCCCCCCCCCCCCCATGCGATGAACGAGGAACATGGCTGCACCAGCCCTAGCTGGTCAATGTGGTGAGCACCTGCTGCCAAAAACACTACCACTCACAACCTCGGCCCTGGGGGAGACAGTCGCAGTGCGTGGCGTCCACCCTCACGTCACCTACGCCGCCCTCATCCCCCATTCCACACAACTGCAGCCCACAGTGCCCACCCACACTTGACCATGCCAAGGTCCAGTCAACAACCATGCTCCACTAGGAGACTCCTCCAGAAGACATGGTTCACACACCTCAGACACGCACAGCACCATGTTGACCCCCAGACCCACAACTACATCCCTATAACCCTGCGTCCCAAATATTGGTGAAATCGGCCCCGCAACCAGTTGAAAGCTGTATCCTGCTAACCTGTCAATTTTTATCACAGCCTCCAACACTTTGTCTAGACACACCTGGATCAATAATGGTGCCACTATGCAGTGCCCACCATGGTATTTCTAAATTCACCCTTAAATTTGCATCTACCCTCAGATTACCCATGCCAAATATTTTTCACATTTTACTAAACTCACCAAAGAAGGGTGCTTCTCCATACACATGCCAGCCGAGCATGGCCCATCTGCTCGGTTCGTTACAAATTCCCGATTCAACAAGCCATGGCTCTCTTCCCAAGCCGAGGGTCCACAAATCATAACAGAACATCTGTGGAAGATCATTCTCACACCATCACATTCCACAGATGCTCTAATGGTTGTCCGGTGGGCTGTCTCATTCCTGTCCATGCGGTTCGACCCACGTCCATAGACCAGCACAGCATGGCAAGTCATCACATGCTGGCTGTCCCAGAGTCTCGGGGAGAGGGTGCCAAGCCGCATGCCCGGGCGGTCACCAGTCACCACATCAGGCCCAAGTTGGCCGTCCGCGATGCCACCACCAAGGCGCGGCCCACAACACCTCCCCCTAGTGTTCCTCATATTACACCATTCTAGGTCCCTGAGAAACCACCTCGGACCCCCTGGAGGTCTTCACCCCCACCAGGATCTGGTGACCCTGCCAGCCCAAGCCACCTGCTTGGGCGGAACCCCGAAGGACAAGGGACGCCACACTCTACCAGACCCCCCGTGGGTCCCAGTTCGTACCATGAGACCCATGGCTGGACCTCACGTCCAAATCCCGCCAGCCCAGCCCCCCAGCTGGCAGGCATACCCAAATTTCCAAAGGGGCAACTTTTCCCCGAGGCCATTCCCAATGACCTCTCCTCGTCCGAATCCCGCAGTCCAGGGACCAACTACCACCATGGCTGCTCCAAATCTAATTCCCATTTAAATGTAACTTTCTTTTTTCTTTTAAAAATTTTCACCACCTGTGCCAAACCGCAGCTGCAGGTAACAACCCCCTCAGGTTGTTCTACCCCTCCCTGCAGCTGTTCCACATTCCCTATGGGGACCAAATCCTCCGAGGCTCTATCTCCCGACTCTCCCAGGTCCAAATCCACCTCGGAGCCAACACACTCCCCCTGCTGGGTATTTAATTTCGGAGCCTCCTGTACCCAATTGGTGTGCATGGTGAGGGTCCCCTCGGTCAGCTTGACCTCCTCCTCGGACCGAATCGCCTCAACCCCCAAACTCCTTTGGGCCTGGTCAAAATCTACCTCGATGCTATTGTCCCAGGTCTCCAGCCGCTGGATCAAATCATGCTCATCATTCACATTTGTTATGGATTCGTCACTTCCGCTGTTGTGGTTTTCACCCACTTGACATGTTTCTGATATTATGTATTATTATTATTCGCAAAAGGTTTATTATTCAGGAACAGCTATCTAAAGTTAAAAAGGTAAACTTAAAATGATACAGGAAATCGTGCACCGGAAAACGACGAGCGAAGATGAGGAGGCGGCGAGAGAAAAGTCGGAGAAGAAGGCGTGACCTCAGAGCTCCGTACCTAGCGTGGTCGAGCGTACCTGGCGAGTGAACGTTGAGTCCTTGAAAGGAATCTCGTGTGATCGGTGTTATCGCTGGCGTTGTGGAAAAGCCTGTGAAGCCAGGTACAGGCGTGAGGTTCCGGAGAATATTCGCCTCGAGGCCGCGGCTAGGCTCGAGTGAGAGCCGTCCGCCATTTCGCCCCGAGCACTACCTTCATCTTAAAAGGTTTTTGTCACGTCGGCTGGGCTTATCCTCCGGCGGTTTGCCCGGGACGGCTGTGCAATAAAGCGGCGTTTGAAGATTGCACTGCGGTTCGCTGATTGAACGGTGCATGTGCAAGTCTGGATCGCGTTTTGGGAGTTCCCTTTCCACTGCCCGTTTGCTGTTAGTGTGGATCACGTGACAGTCCACGCTTTGCCTACACCTCCTTACTCGCCATCGTCCAGTCGCCTCATCTCCGTGGAGTTAGAGACATTGAGAAGGGCTCGGTTTCAGTCCCCGGGGGGGGGGGGGGGGGGGGAGGGTACCATGAGTTTGAGTTAGGTTACCCTCTTAAGATCTTGATTGAATGGTTGATTGCCACCATTGTTATATGGTTCTTTTTGTGTGCTTTTAATATATTATTTGTTCATTGACAACCAAGAGTGTGGTTTCCTTATTGATTTGATTGTTTCATTTGATGGTTTCATGGATGGTTTCATTAGTGATTGATTTTGAAACTGAATAACTATTCTTTCTGCCGTGACCCCTCTCGGGGTTCGGGGGTATAACAAAACCAGAAGGTCGGGGAGGAACACGTAACAAAAATTGGGGGCTCGTCCAATTGACTTGTGGGATCGAAATTGGGTCTGCGCCTGGGATCTAAAAATCCCCTAAATTTAGTCCGGGAAAGAATTCCCTAACATTTCCAGAATTCCCAAATTTGGAACTTGTTCCAACATTCCCAAATTTTTCCAAAAACAAACAAACAAAAAATATATATATATATTTAAATTTCTTGTGTGAAGGTTAACAGGTGTTAACAATAGTCACCATGGAGTTTGACGCAGAGAAGTTTGCAGTGACCCCCAGTGAACACAGTTCAGAGCGTTAGTAAAATCGGACCTCTTGAAATTGGCCAAACATTTTAGCTTGGAGGTCCGAACTAATATGAGGAAGGCAGAGATGCAGACAGTGGTGATACAATCTCTGGTGGGACAAGGAACATGGGAAGAGGTAGCCTTGGATTGGTTACCCGAGGAACAAGAAAATGTGGAGCTCCGGAAACTGGAGATGCATTTACAGAGCCAGGAAAGGGAAAAAGCAGAGGAAAGGAAAGCAGAAGAGAGAAGAGAAGATAAACAAGCAGAGGAAAGGAGAGTTGAAAGAGAACTCCAGGAAAGGTTAGAAGAGAAAAAAGCACAAGAAAGAGCAGAGGAAAGGAAAGCAGAAAAGGAAAGAGCAGCACAGGAACGAGAACTCGAGGATGAAAAACAGAGGAAAGGAGAGTTGAAAGAGAACTCAAGGAAAGGTTGGAAGAGAAAAAAGCACAAGAAAGAGCAGAGGAAAGGAGAGTTGAAAGAGAACTCCAGGAAGGGTTAGAGGAGAAAAAAGCAGAGGAGAGAAAAGCCGAAAGGGAGTTAAGGGACCGTGAAATGGCACTTCAGCAGGAAATTAGACTCAAGGAGCTGGATGTAATGAAAAAACGGGGAGAGGTACCATCCATGCCGACTGGTTCGACACCTAGTCAGAACACCTGGGATGTTGGCAGACATGTGAGGCTGGTTCCACCCTTCAATGAAAAGGAGGTAGCCAATTTTTTTCCACACTTTGAGAAGGTGGCTCAACTGCTAGACTGGTCTGAGGAGTCCTGGACCATATCAGTGCAAAGTGTTCTGGTGGGGAAAGCTCAAGATATTTATTCGGCTTTACCGATTGACCAATGTGCAGATTATGAGGTATTGAAGAAAAACATTCTCAAAGCCTATGAATTGGTCCCGGAAGCTTACCGACAAAAATTCCGGAATGCCAGGAAGAGGGCGAGTGAGACCCATGTGGAGTTTGCCAGAATGAAAGAAACCATGTTTGATAGGTGGTGTGATTCAAAAGGGGTTGGGAAAGACTTCGAACTATTGCGACAATTGATCCTGGTGGAGGAATTCCAGCAGTGTGTCCACGAGGACATTAAAGTACATCTGGAGGAAAGGAAAGTACCAAATCTGTATGAAGCAGCAACCATGGCAGATGACTATGCCTTAACACACAGGATGGGGTTCCACAAACCGAACTTCTCGCCTAGACCTAGCCAGGGGAGCTACGGTACATCAGGGGCGGAGAACGAAAATTCATGGTGGCGGCCTCGAGATGAAAATGAGGACCACTTTGATACCACGACTTCTAGAAATCCTAAGACAGCAGTTCCAAGGCAGACGTATCCTCCGGGGGGCTCGAGACAAACCACGAGGTTCTCCTCCGGGCCTACTTGCGCTTTTTGCCATAAACCTGGACACTTGATGTCCCACTGTTATGCTCGGGGAAAGGAAAATCAGGAGCGGAGTTCGACTAGTCCAACTCCGAATGCAATGGCCAATGTGAGAAATCGCCCTCAACAGAGTTACCAACCATTTATTTCAGAGGGGTTGGTGTCACTGGGTGGAGACCCGACTAACCGGAGACTTGTTAGGGTGATGAGGGACACAGGAGCACATCAATCTTTAATGCTTGAAGGCATCTTGCCATTGTCAGAGGAGACGGCAACTGATGATAGTGTTCGTTTATAGGGGATTGGTGGCTGTGTTAGAGCTCCACTTCATGCCATCCATTTGGAGTCCGATTTGGTGTCAGGACCGGTCACCGTAGGTTTACAAGCCACTCTTCCTGTAGAGGGAGTATCTGTTGTTATCGGGAATGATTTGGCCGGTGGTCAAGTTTATGGTAACCCGATGGTTGTTAAAAAGCCCAGTAGGGAAAATAACACCACACCAGTTAGGGATGGCGACAAATGTAGCAAGTTATTTGTAGGTGAACTGAACTTCAAAACAAAGGAAGAAGTTCGAACCTCTGTCTTCAGCAAATATGGACCGCTTTTGGAAGTGCGGTTGGTAAAAGACAGGGAAACGCACAAGTCAAGAGGGTTTGGCTTTGTCACGTTTGAAAGCACAAAGGACGCCAAAGAGGCAGAGAAGAATTGGAATGGTAAGGATTTGGAGGGTCGGAGCATAGCCGTAGAGAAGGCAGGCCGTAGGCGGCGAGGGGGCTACAGAGGAGGACCACGGAGTAGTGGTGGTGGCCGCAATCGATATTATTATGGAGGCTTCCAGAGTTATGGCAGCTCCCGAAGGAAGGATTATCCGAGCAGTGGCCGAGAAGGAGACCGCTATTCATGTGACTACCGGGACAAGTGGTCCAACCGTGATTGTTAGGAAAGTTAGAAAGAGTTGAAGCACTGAATGCTGCAGAGCAGCCAAGCCAAGATTCCTACATGGATTAACCTTGAACGCCACGTTCCTAAAGGCGTCCATGTAGTGAACTTCCCTACACGGATTAACCGTGAACTCCACGTTCCTAAAGGTGTCCATGTAGTGAACTTTCCTCCACGGACTAACCGTGAACTCCACGTTCCCAAAGGCGTCCATGTAGTGAATATGTCCAGGCCTCACCACCCAACCACCATGGAACCTGGCCCTCAGCTCGGCCTCCCGGAAAAAGTGCTATCGATTTGCTTGACTTTGGATTTTTGATCAATCCCTTAACCTTCATTCAAAAAAACTAAAAGTAAAAATCAGAGGTTGATGAGATGGAGTTTGGCTTTGCAGGGGTTCAACTTAGAAATTGAACATGTAAAGGGCAGGGACAATGTCGTGGCTGACACTTTGTCCAGAGTCAATGAACTTGGGAAATCTCTGTGTGTTGTTCGAAGTTTGTTGCTTCAATTTTTTTTTGAGATGTTGATAATTGTTGCTCACGGGAATTGGTGATTTGGGGTTGTGAGTTTATCTTTGTTTGTTTAAAGAGTTTGCATGCAAAGAAAGTTTTCGCTGTGTTCAAACTTTCTTTCTTGAGGGGGGGAAGTGTTACGGATTCGTCACTTCCGCTGTTGTGGTTTTCACCCACTTGACATGTTTCTGATATGTATTATTATTATTCGCAAAAGGTTTATTATTCAGGAACAGCTATCTAAAGTTAAAAAGGTTAACTTAAAATGATACAGGAAATCGTGCACCGGAAAACGACGAGCGAAGAAGACGAGGCGGCGCGAGAAAAGTCGGAGAAGAAGGCGTGACGTCAGAGCTCCGTACATAGCGTGGTCGAGCGTACCTGGCGAGTGAACGTTGAGTCCTCGAAAGGAATCTAGTGCGATCGGTGTTATCGCTGGCGTTGTGGAAAAGCCTGCGAAGCCAGGTACAGGCATAAGGTTCCGGAGAATCTTCGCCTCGAGGCCGCGGCTCGAGTGAGAGCCATCCGCCATTTTGCCCCGCGCGCTACCTTCATCGGAAAAGGTTTTTGTCGCGTCGGTTGGCTTATCCTCCGGTGGTTTGCCGGGGACGGCTGTGCAATAAAGCGGCGTTTGAAGATTGCACTGCGGTTCGCTGATTGAACGGTGCATGTGCATGTCTGGATCGCGTTTTGGGAGTTCCCTTTCCACTGCCCGTTTGCTGTTAGTGTGGATCATGTGACAGTCCACGCCTTGCCTACACCTCCTTACTCACCATCGTCCAGTCGCCTCATCTCCATGGAGTTACAGAGACATTGAGAAGGGCTTGGTTTCAGTCCCTGGGAGGGGGGGGGGGGGGTACCGTGAGTTTGAGCTAGGTTACCCTCTTAAGATCTTGATTGAATGGTTGATTGCCACCATTGTTATATGGTTCTTTTTGTGTGCTTTAAATATATTATTTGTTCATTGACAACCAAGAGTGTGGTTTCCTTATTGATTTGATTGTTTCATTTGATGGTTTCATGGATGGTTTCATCAGTGATTGATTTTGAAACTGAATAACTATTCTTTCTGCCGTGACCCCTCTCGGGGTTCGGGGGTATACCGAAACCAGAAGGTCGGGGAGGAACACGTAACACATTCCCAATCATTTCTGCTCCCCCCCTCTCCTCAGGCCTTGATCAATAAATACCTGGTCCGGCTCCGTTACCCGGACCCCCAATATTGTTACCCCCTCTTGCTTTGAACCACCGCCCTGGCACAGCAAGGATTCAAATTGCTCCCCTTGTTGGGGTGTTGTGACATCTACCCGGCCCCAATAAACTTCCAGGCCTTCATGTATCCAACATTCCCCATTTACCTCTTGGCACTCCCCATTTACCTCCACACATTCCGCAATCAAATTTTCCCCATTTAAATTTCTACCTTCCCCATTTACATTTTTACACTCCAAATTTCCTTCCCATGTTTAATTTCATTATTAACTTATATGCTCCGGCTAAATTTCCTTCCCATGTTATTAATTTAATTGCCATTCCCGGCACCTGTGCCCTGTCGGCACCATTCTTTCGTCCTTCCTTCAATTCTTCATTCGTCCGGGCATCCATTCTGTCAATCATTCGCTTCAATCCTCCTTTCCTTCCCCTCATTTCGTCTTTCAATTCATTTCTTTGGGAATCAATTTTTTCATTCAATCCCTAAATTTTATCACTCTGGGCATTAATGCTGTTATTCATTCCCTTCATTTCGTAAATCTGAACATCCATTTGTTTTGTTTTTTAATTGCTCCTCCATTCCCTCAAATTTATCGTTCATTCCCTTCATGTTTTTATTCTGTCGATCCTCCAATCCTCCAAATTTTTCGTTTATTAATTCCCTCAAACATTTAATTGAGGCCTGGTTATCTATAGGGGCCGTCTCTTCGGCGGGGGAAGTTCCATTCCTGCTCTCAGCCCCATCTACAATCGGCTCACTTCAAATCCCGGCGACATCTCCCTCACGCTTGTCCGGGTCAGCGTCCGCCATTGCCGTTGGCTGAAGTGTTTCCCGCTCGCGTATTTTATTTCAGAACAATCAAAAGCTTTAAAATTTCCGAACCACAATGCCGCGCTTCGTGCACTCCAATTGACTATTAAAATTTTATAGCGCCTCCGACTATGAAAATTTTTCGTCCAAATGCCAAGCGCTATTTACACTCGGCTGTCGATCTCCCGCCGCGGGCAAAAAAAAATGACCGTCGGGCCCAGATCCCCAATTCTGACACCAATTGTCGTGTGATTGGGCTCAGTTAAGACCGAGCGTCACAACGGATGAATCGAGCTTTAATGAGGTGTTTCCAATTCAATGGCGGATCGATACACGAGCCGGGGGATTGGGGGAAATGCCGCGGCTTACCTTTCCGGCCCCGACGATGTCTTCTCCCTGTGGAAATTAACTCAAACCGAGATGGAGGTTAAAATGTACAACAATAAATAGTTATTAACAGAACCGAGAACAAGGAAACGCGATGGAAGAAACTAAATCCTAAATTGGGACGTCCCCACACCAGACTTCAGAAACTAAACAATGGGAGAAGATGAATAAAATAAATGTCTCGTCGTGTTGTGGAATGTGGTGCGTCTTATCTGTCTGCTGTCGTACAGGCCCAAAACTCACATCCGGACGCGCCTCCGTGCTTGGCGGGAAGGAGGCCTCAGTCCGCTTCGTTCGCGCGCTCTGCTGATCAGCACAAGCCACCCGGCAGGCCCCGCTCGCACGATCGTCGCTCCACCGTCTTTCGTCCAGCAGGCAAACTCGGATCGTAAAGGAAGAGGTCCAAATGGAGAAGAAAATCACGGGAAGAAGGGAGGTTCGGGCAGGACGAATCCAGGAACGAGAAGGCCAAGGGAAGAAGAGAGGAGAAAATGCCGGCAAGCGAGCGGTTTTACTGACGGTCTTTTGACGTCAGCTCGCTTCCCCTCCAACCAGTGCGTCGCTTCTAACCTTCCCGAATCTTCTGATCTCATCCGTCCCCTCCCATTGGCCGAGCGCTTGGCGCCCTGCTCCCATGCCATTGGTCGGTGGCCAACCACAAGCCCTTCTTTACTCTACAATCACGGGGAAGCTCTCTGCCCTTCCTTTGACCAATCACAGTTCTCCTGGCCGTGGCTCCCAGCCTGCCTGGCACGATGTTCGCCTTCCATGGCGCCGTTGTACGCGGCCGCTTCCTGCCTGTTTCTTCCGGTCTGTTCTTATGGTAAGTCATGGTAAGGGTGGGATTTAATTAATGTGTGCACTAAGGGCCTATCTAATGTCTACAAGAGTGTGTTGCCACAAGGGACACTGAGATTTCACAGAGGGAACGACACACAATGGAGTTAGCATATTCCATAATTCTAGTTACCAAGCCCCGCCCGCCCGTGGCGGGGACACAGATACGCAGCTTACTCCGACAAACCCCATAAACACAGAACTTATTACAGGTGAGATTCTTTAGCACGGCAGCTGGACACCTACCTGTGCAGATCTACCTAAATCTAGATATCCCCCCAACCACAAATTCATAACAATATTAACATTACGTTATCATTATTTAGAAAATGATATGACTATCAAAAATGGAGTCTAATTCCTTACTCCTCGGTTATTAATATTAGTGCCGAACACTGCTCATCATTGATCATGAACCATACACCGCTTCAATCCATTAACTTTCCATTCACGACATTGTGATTAAAGTATTATGGTTATATTAACTACATTATTATTAATGGAGAGTAACCTATTATTACTGCTAGAGTTTTTCTTATTAGGTTTACTCTCCATGAAATGGAGAGTAACCTATTATTACTGCTAGAGTTTTCTTATTATTATTCTTCCGCCCTATTTTGCACCTCCGAAAACTTCATAATTAATGTTCTCAGCAACCGTTGGTCGGATTGACAGGAAATTTTCATCAAATGATCGTCTCGGCTCATATACGTTTTTAATGCTAATTATGACGTCATATGTCACGTGGTATGGGCGCCATCTTGTAAAACAAATTCAAATTTTCCCCTCTGTATCTCCAAAACGGCTCAATGGGAAAATTTCAGGGATGGCTCTTTCGAAAGAACTCTTTAATGGGAACAAAAGACATGTGTATCGAGTATATTAAAAATGCTAACGTTAAGAGGTTAGAATACTTCAAAGAAAAATTTTTCTCCCCCGAAAATGGGATTTTTTCCCCAGATGCTTAGTTTAAAAAAACTCAGATTGCAAAAAATTTCGAAGTTATACGTCACATGGTTCGGCCGCCATCTTGTTTTTCGTGAAAAAACACAAAAAACCCTTTTTCTCCGCAACGGCCGAACGGGTCGAGCCCAAACTTGGCATGCGTATTCGCATACCCATGACGAACAAAAAAGTCAATGAGCACGACGTCATCCGACACATGGTTTCAGAGTTATGACGTTTTAAAGCTCAAACTAGAAATTGTATCACCTCCATAATTTGTGGACATATCGAGTGGAAACTTTACACAAATGTTCCTCATGGGGGGATGTTTCAATGTTACTTGAGACGTTTTCATAAGTCACATGGTTTGGCCGCAATAAATAATGGAAGTTAAATTTTAAAAAGCTTGTAACTCTTGAACCATTGCATGGATCGACTTGTATTTTTAATGCAATGTACCTCTCATCAATCGGAAGAAGTGTGCAAAATTTCAAAAGGATTGGATGCATGGTCTCGAAGCTATAAGTCTTTATTGTTGAAAGAAGAAGAAACACACCATTTTGTCCTTCCAGAACGTGATCACGATAACGCGATCTTCCGCGGTCATTTCAACCTCAAATGAAATTCCAATTGCAGATTTGTCAATAGGTGAGGCATATTAACAAAGGAATGAAACAGATTTGGTCAAATTCTGACTTTTTTAAACTCGATCGCATTTCACCCAAAGTTATGAGCAACTGAAGAAGAAGGTGTCCTTCCAGGATGTGATCACTATCACACGATCTCCCGCGGTCATTTCAACCTCAAATGAAATTCCAATTGCAGATTTGTCAATAGGTGAGGCATATTAACAAACGAATTAAACCGATTTGGTCAAATTCTGACTTTTTTTTAACTCGATCGCATTTCACCCAAAGTTATGAGCTACTGAAGAAGAAGGTGTCCTTCCAGGATGTGATCACTATCACACGATCTCCCGCGGTCATTTCAACCTCAAATTAAATTCCAATTGCAGATTTGTCAATAGGTGAGGCACATTAACAAACGAATGAAACAGATTTGGTCAAATTCTGACTTTTTTTAACTCGATCGCATTTCACACGAAGTTTTGGGCCACATAAGAAGAAGAAGAATCGTTTTGCTTCTCAGATAAAATAAATAATTCTGTCTCTGCAATTTCAGGTTAATTTTCTTTTTAAAATGGCTTTTTCTGCAATCAGTGCATGGATTGACATGTGTGGATGTGTGTATGGGTGTGGGTGTGGGGGGGGGGGGGTTGGTGTGTGTGCGTGTGTGTGTTAGGGGTGGGGGTGTGTGTGTTGGGGTGGGGGCGAGGGGATGTGTGCATGTTTATGTGTGTGTATGTGGGTGGGGGGTAGGGGGAATGTGTGTGTGTGTGTGTGGATGTGTGTGTGTGGGGGGGGGGGGGTTGGTGTGTGCATGTGTGTGTGTGTGTGTGTGTGTGTTAGGGTGGGGGTGGGGTATGTGTGCGTGTGTGTGGATGTGCGTGTGTGGGGATGTGTGTGGGGGGGGGGGGTGGATATGTGTGTATGTTGGGGGTTGGGGTGTGTGTGTGGAGGAGGGGGGGTTGGATGTGTGTGTGTGTGTGTGTGTGTGTGTGTGTGTGTGTGTGTGTGTGTGTGTGTGTGTGTGTGTGTGTGTCTGTGAATGAAAGAGGGGGATAGAATTGTGAGGAACAGAAATGAAAAAAACGAGATGTGTGTGTGTGTGTGTGTGTGTGTGTGTGTGTGTGTGTGTGTGTGTGTGTCTGTGTGTGTGTGTGTCTGTGAATGAAAGAGAGGGATAGAATTGTGAGGAACTGAAATGAAAACGAGATGTGTGTGTGTGTGTGTGTGTGTGTGTGTTGGGGGTGGGGGGATGTGTGCATGTGTTTATGTGTGTGTATGTGGGTGGGGGGTAGGGGGAATGTGTGTGTGTGCGGATGTGTGTGTGTGTGGGTGGGGGGGTTGGTGTGTGCGTGTGTGTGTGTGTGTGTCTGTGTGTGTGTGTGTCTGTGAATGAAAGAGAGGGATAGAATTGTGAGGAACTGAAATGAAAAACGAGATTGTGTGTGTGTGTGTGTGTGTGTGTGTGTGTGTGTGTGTGTGTGTGTGTGTGTGTGTGTGTGTGTGTTGGGGGTGGGGGGGATGTGTGTGTGTGTGTGTGTGTGTTGGGGGTGGGGGGGATGTGTGCATGTGTTTATGTGTGTGTATGTGGGTGGGGGGTAGGGGGAATGTGTGTGTGTGTGTGTGTATGCGGATGTGTGTGTGTGTGTGTGTGTGTGGGGGGGGGGGGGTTGGTGTGTGCGTGTGTGTGTGTGTTAGGGGTGGGGGGTGGGGGTATGTGTGCGTGTGTTTGTGTGTGTGGGTGTGTGTGGATATGTGTGTGTGTGTGGGGATGTGCGTGTGTGTGTGTGTGGGTGCGTGGGGGGGGTGGATATGTGTGTATGTTGAGGGTTGGGGGGGTTGGGGTGTGTGTGTGTGGAGGAGGGGGGGTTGGATGTGTGTGTGTGTGTATGTGTGTGTGTGGAGGGGTGTGTGTGTGTGTGTGTGTGTGTGTGTGTGTGTGTGTGTGTGTGTGTGTGTGTGTGTGTGTGTGTGTGTGTGTGTGTGTGTGTGTGTCTGTGAATGAAAGAGAGGGATAGAATTGTGAGGAACAGAAATGAAAAAACGAGATGTGTGTGTGTGTGTGTGAGTGTGTGTGTGTGTTGGGGGTGGGGTGTGTGTGTGTGTGTGTGTGTGTGTGTGTGTGTGTGTGTGTGTGTGTGTGTGTGTGTTGGGGGTGGGGTGTGTGTGTGTGTGTGTGTGTGTCTGTGAATGAAAGAGAGGGATAGAATTGTGAGGAACAGAAATGAAAAAACGAGGTGTGTGTGTGTGTGTGTGTGTGTGTGTGTGCATGCGTTGGGGGTGGGGTGTTTGTCTGTGTGTGTGTGTAGGGGGGATGTGTGTGTGAGTGGGGGTAGAGGGATGTGTAGGCGGGGGGGGGGGGGGTTGGTGTGTGTGTGGGTGTGTGTGTGTGTTTGGAGGGGTGTGTGTTTGGGGGAGGGGTGTGGGTGGGGGTAGGGGGGATGTGTGTGTGTGTGTGTGTGTGTGTGTGTGTGTGTCGGGGTTGTATCCAAGGGGGTTGCGTCAAAGCATGTCCAATGAAAGTGGGGTTGTATCAAAAGTGGGGTTGTATCAAAAGTGGGGTTGTATCAAAAGTGGGGTTGTATCAAAAGTGGGGTTGTATCAAAAGTGGGGTTGTATCAAAAGTGGGTGCGAGTAAACCGGTCATCACTGCCAGCAGTTTTAAAGTGGCAGTTCTAGTTAGGTGTACTCTCCATGAAATGGAGAGTAACCTATTATTACCGCTAGAGTTTTTCTTATTATTATTCTTCCGCCCTATTTTGCACCTCCGAAAACTTCATAATTAATGTTCTCAGCAACCGTTGGTCGGATTGACAGGAAATTTTCATCAAATGATCGTCTCGGCTCGTAGAAGTTTTTAATGCTAATTATGACATCATATGTCACGTGGTATGGGCGCCATCTTGTAAAACAAATTCAACTTTTCCCCTCTATCTCCGAAACGGCTCCTCCGAAACGGCTCAATGAAAAAATTTGAGGAATGGCTCATTCAAAAGAACTCTTCAATGGGAACAAAAGACGTGTATCGAGTATATTAAAAATGCTAACGTTAAGAGGTTAGAATTCGTCAAACAAAAAATGTTCTCCCCCGAAAATGGGATTTTTTCCCCAGATGCTTAGTTTAAAAAAACTCAGATTGAAAAAAATTTCGAAGTCATGCGTCACATGGTTCGGCCGCCATCATGTTTTTCGTGAAAAAACACAAAAACCCTTTTTCTCCGCAACTGCTGAACGGATCGAGCCCAAACTTGGCATGCGTATTCGCATACCCATGACGAACAAAAAAGTCATGGAGCACGACGTCATCCAACACATGGTTTCAGAGTTATGACGTTTTAAAGCTCAAACTAGAAATGGTATCACCTCCATAATTTGTGGAGATATCGAGTGGAAACTTTACACAAATGTTCCTCATGGGGGGATGTTTTAATGTTACTTGAGACGTTTTCATAAGTCACATGCATCGTGGCGGGTTTCAGACGGATCGTTGCGGGTTTCAGACAGATCGTGGCGGGTTTCAGACGGATCGTGGCGGGTTTCAGACGGATCGTGGCGGGTTTCAGGCAGATCGTGGCGGGTTTCAGGCAGATCGTGGCGGGTTTCAGGCAGATCGTGGCGGGTTTCAGGCAGATCGTGGCGGGTTTCAGGCAGATCGTGGCGGGTTTCAGGCAGATCGTGGCGGGTTTCAGGCAGATCGTGGCGGGTTTCAGGCAGATCGTGGCGGGTTTCAGGCAGATCGTGGCGGGTTTCAGGCAGATCGTGGCGGGTTTCAGGCAGATCGTGGCGGGTTTCAGGCAGATCGTGGCGGGTTTCAGGCAGATCGTGGCGGGTTTCAGGCAGATCGTGGCGGGTTTCAGGCAGATCGTGGCGGTTTTCAGGCAGATCGTGGCGGGTTTCAGGCAGATCGTGGCGGGTTTCAGGCAGATCGTGGCGGGTTTCAGGCAGATCGTGGCGGGTTTCAGGCAGATCGTGGCGGGTTTCAGGCAGATCGTGACGGGCTTCAGACAGATCGTGACGGGCTTCAGACAGATCGTGACGGGCTTCAGACAGATCGTGACGGGCTTCAGACAGATCGTGACGGGCTTCAGACAGATCGTGACGGGCTTCAGACAGATCGTGACGGGCTTCAGACAGATCGTGACGGGCTTCAGACAGATCGTGACGGGCTTCAGACAGATCGTGACGGGCTTCAGACAGATCGTGACGGGCTTCAGACAGATCGTGACGGGCTTCAGACAGATCGTGACGGGTTTCAGACAGATCGTGACGGGCTTCAGACAGATCGTGACGGGTTTCAGACAGATCGTGACGGGTTTCAGACAGATCGTGACGGGTTTCAGACAGATCGTGACGGGTTTCAGACAGATCGTGACGGGTTTCAGACAGATCGTGACGGGTTTCAGACAGATCGTGACGGGTTTCAGACAGATCGTGACGGGTTTCAGACAGATCGTGACGGGTTTCAGACAGGTCGTGACGGGTTTCAGACAGATCGTGACGGGTTTCAGACAGGTCGTGACGGGTTTCAGACAGGTCGTGACGGGTTTCAGACAGGTCGTGACGGGTTTCAGACAGGTCGTGACGGGTTTCAGACAGGTCGTGACGGGTTTCAGACAGGTCGTGACGGGTTTCAGACAGGTCGTGACGGGTTTCAGACAGGTCGTGACGGGTTTCAGACAGGTCGTGACGGGTTTCAGACAGGTCGTGACGGGTTTTAGACAGGTCGTGACGGGTTTTAGACAGGTTCTAGACAGTTTTGACAGATCTTAGAATCCGATGAAAATTGATGATGTTTCAGATGAAAATTGATGTTAGAAGTTGGACCTTGAGTTGACTTTTGACTTTTTGACCTAAAAATAGTTGGTTTCCAAATTTAGTGACTGAATATGCAAATGCTGTTCAATTTTCAAGTAAATCAGATGAAAAATGACAATTTTATAAATTTGACCTTGACATGACCTTTGACCTCAAAATCAATAGGCTTCTTTCTTATGATGAACCCTACCATCCGGTGAAGCTTTGTGAAGTTCGCTTTAAAATTGTGACCTGTAGGCTGTTGACAGACAAACAGATCAGCAGACACTGAAGACCAACTAATATACTTGAAAAATCTTCGATTTTGCAAGTGACAAACAAACAAACAGACTCAAATGCAATAGAGTCTCCTCTGGCGAGAGTAAGTAATAACACAGTGGAAAGAGGGGGCAGGAGAGGTGGGATGCACACATTGGCAGCAGAGTAGAGGGACAAAATAGGGCACCCTGGAGGAAGAAATAACATGGGGAAGAACGAGAGCAAGGGAAGGGGGTAGCCGTAGACAGGAGTGAAACAGCGAGATACAGGTGCAAACTCTCAATCACAGAATTTGAAGGGAAAAGTGTGAAGAAGCAGATATGGAACAAAAAATAGTAATAAAAATAAGTTTTTGAAAAAAAAAAAATTGATGAGGAAAATGAGGCAGTGGGGGGAACCCTTTAGCATTACCATTTAGAACCCTCTAGAATTACTCTTTAAAAATACTTTCGCATCCGCAGCTTGTTATCACCAGCCTTGGCCGAATGAACCAAACCAGCTTTAACTCCCGAAGCAACCTCCAAATTATGGCGATTATTGCGCGTGCAGGATGGAAGAAACACGAAGCGTTTAACTTCACAAAAACACACGGGTTTATTCTGAAACCTAACCAAAAACACGACAACAAAAAGGCAACGATAAATAATGATTTATAACAAAATAAGGCACGGAATGAAAACAACAAAAGTAAAGTTGAGGTAAAATGCTACGGTGAGGTACCTCCACACTGACACAACCACGCACACAGGGCAAAGTACGAAAATAAAAGTCCCTCTCCAGCACTTAGCTGCCCCAAAATGGATCCTTTGGAAGGTCAGCACTTGTCGGAGCCACCCACACGGGAAGCTCGGCAAAATGGCAACGACGTAGAACGCCGCGCGCCGAAAGTGCTCGGTATCGAGACTGGTGGCGAGTACATAGACGGCCCTCTTTATTTTCTACTCCCGTTTTGGGAAGGACAGCGTGGCCTTCAGCCCACCGAAGAGCCAAGCAGTCAAAGCTCCTTCACAATCGCCACACGAAACGATCCCCTCAAAGAACACAAAAATGGCCAAGCTTTTTGCCCACGCTCTCGATCCAGACTCAGACGAACCAATTCCAAGCTTCTTTTTCGCTCACCTACGTCATCCAGCCACGTCACTCGGGGTGGGCTGCCGGTCCTGTTCCCTCCCTCCTGACCCCCCCCCCCCCCCCCCCCCCCCGCATTGCACCACTGCAGCTCCGCATCTCCTAGGTGGGTCTTCACTTTATATGTCCAAAGAGCGTTAGTACTTGCCGGCTGCTGTTTTGCTTGGCCGACAGTTGTTTTAAATGTTAGGAATGGCCACAGAGGGTATCACGAACAGGGAAATTTAATCTTAATCCCGACTACTAATTAACACATCATCAACCCTCGCATAATCATCTTAACATAATCATAATTAATCATAATCATTAACACATCATCATACCTCGCATAATGATGGCGTCAGGAAGGGCATCCGGCCATAAAAACATTGCCTCAAACAGGAAACCATGATTGTCATGGGGCCCGCAAGGCTAACCCCCGCTCTAGCGGGGAAAATGGCCTTAAAAAAAAAACGATCATTCATTCATTCATTCATCCCTCGCATAATGAACATTTAAACACAACCTTAACCAACATTTTCCCGACTTAGTACATCAAAATGCTCCTACACGTCACACGGTCCATGCTATTTCCTATTCAATCCTACCTTTCCTTCGTAATTCTCTTACCTACCTCCAAAAACGTAACAATACTCTTTCGAATTACCCTTTCGAATTACACTTTTTTTTTTTTCTTTTTTTTTTGTATAAAAGATCGAGGCTCGTGAAAGAGCGAACATTTATCACACAGAAAGACAAACCGACAAACCGACACATAACCGACAAACCGACACATAGAACAAATAACATCGGGAGCGGTAGACAAGATGGGGAGAGAGGGGGAAGGACACAAACACAACACAACACAACACAACACAACACAACATTTTAGAGCAGGAACCGAGAGACATGGAGACATCGAGAGATCTGTGGGAGGGAGAGGGCTTTGGGGGGGAGGCATGGGAAAGGGGGTGGGAGAGGCATAAAACATATGGACACTGCCAGGACTACCAGGAAAGAAGTTGGAATTACAAACAAGGTGGATCTGGGGTGAATTAGTGGGGGTAGAAAAGATCAAGGTTTTGGATGGGGGAAGATAAGAGATGGTGGTGAACAGCTGTTTTAAAGACCTGGAGGGAGGAGTGGGATTGAAGGGAGTGTGGGAGTTTGTTCCAGAGGCGGGAGAAAAGAGGAATGAAGGAGTGAAGGTGAGCAGAGAGCCGAGATTTCGGCCGTTTAACCATCAGAGGCTTGCTGGCAGATCTTGTGCGACCTGTAGGAATATTTGGGGGACAGAGCACAGAGAGAGCTGGGGGAGCAAGGCCGGAGAGGAGTCGGTAGAAGACGGAAAGACCACCAACCTGCCTGCGGTGAGTGAGTGAGAGGCCCTTGGAGTTAGCTTCATCACGGGAGATTCCAATGATTCTGAATGCTTTGCTTTCAACAGCGTGAAGACGAGATAGGTGTGAGGCAGGAGCACCAGCCCAGAGGGGAGAGCAGTATTCCATTGAGCTGCGGATGAAAGCCTTGTACGTGGTGAGGAGCTCAGGTGTGCCAAGGAAGGACTTCGCACGACGGAGGATGCCCAGTCGGCGACTGGCTTTGCAGGCCAGCTTGGAAATGTGGTTTTCCCAAGAAAGATCATGGCAGATAGTGAGACCCAAAAGCTGCAGCGACAGAACTTCTTGGAGAGGATTGTTGAGAAAGTAGATGGGAGGGTTGTCCAGTCGATCTTTTCGGAGAGACATAGTAAGAGTGTGAGATTTGTCAGGATTGAAAGACATGTTCCACTTGTTTGACCAGTCTGTGATTTTGTCCAGGTCTTCAGAGAGTGAGGAGGCTGCAGACTGCCGATCTGAGGGAAGAGGAATGGAGCGGCAGAGAGTGGAGTCATCAGCAAAGAGATAGAGAGGATTTTCCAGAGAGTCGGAGAGATCATTGATAAAGACCAGAAAAAGCACAGGGCCCAGCACACTGCCTTGGGGAACTCCAGCCTGAACAGGAAGGGGAGATGAGAGAAATCCATTCAGGGCCACACGTTGACTACGACCAGAGAGGAAGTCCGCAAGCCATGCATGGAGATTTCCATGGATACCATAGGAGTAGAGTTTGGTGAGCAGAGCTGGGTGCCAGACCGTATCGAAGGCACGTGATATGTCGAGGGAGACAGCTCTGATTTCCTGTTTGGCATTGAGGACCTCCATCCATTGTTGAGACAGGAGAAGCAGCATGTCCAGAGTAGAGTGACCTGGTCTGAATCCAAATTGATGATCAGAGATCAAGCCATTGGAGAAGAGGAAAGATTTCATATCCGAATCAATGATGGATTCCATGACTTTGCTGATAATTGGGAGCAGGCTGATTGGTCTGTAGTTAAAAGGATCTGTTTTTGCACCTTTTTTGTGTAAAGCGGTAATGTTTGCTGATTTCCAGGATGCTGGCAGATGACCTTGAGCAAAAGATAGGGTGAAAAGAACTGAGAGAGGGTGAGATAGAGCGGCAGAGCAGGATTTTAGGACCCGTGGGCTGATGCCGTCTGGTCCAGTTGCAGAATCAGAGTCGAGGTTAGACAAAAACTCCTCCACCTTGTCAGGAGAGAAGGACACAGAGTCCAGGAGCAGTTGGGTTCGACTGGGAAAGGTGGGAACGGAGAGAGATGGGGTTGGGACTAAAGATTTTGAGGCAAACACAGAGTTGAGGCATTCGGCTTTGTCACGTGCGATGTCAACTGTGTGGCCATTTGAGGTAAGGGAGGGGATGGAGGGGGAACAAACACCAGAAACGGATTTGACCAGACGCCACCAGGATTTGGAGGAAGGAGACAGGTTTGAGAGTTCGTTCTTGAGTGAGGAGAGATAGTGCTTCCTGGCACTCCTGAGGGTAGACACACACTTGTTCCGAGCTTGGTGGAAGGAACTGAGATTGCCTTCAGTTGGATTAGCCTTCCAAGAGGCAAAGGCAAGTTGTTTCAGGGCAACTGCCTCACCACAAGATTCGGTGTACCATGGACGGGAGGAAGGGTAAGACAACTGAAGACGAGATGGGATAAATCTGTGCATGAGAGAGATCAGTTTGCTTTGGAAGAATTCCCAGGAAGAATTGATGTCAGAGGCAGTGGAGATGGGAGACCAATCCAGACGATTGATGGCTGCTTGAAGCCCGTCCCAGTCGGCCTGAGTGAAATGCCAGACTCTTCGACGCTGAGGAGGCTCTCTGAGAATGGCCAGAGAGATGTCCACTTTGACAAGCACATGATCAGAAGAACCGATTGGAGCAGAAGAAGAGCAGCAGACATTAGCAGGGAAGTTTGTCATAACCAAATCTAGAAGAGAAGAAACTCCATTGGCTGAGATCCGGGTCGGGAAATTGACAGATTGTGTCAATCCCAGTGAGTCACAGAAGTCCTTTGCTGAGGTTCCATGACTGGTGAGAGAGGAACCCACACCCAACCAGGTGGCATGATGACAGTTGAAGTCACCACATATGAGGAAGAGAGAGTTGGGATGAGTGGATAGAAGTTGGTCCATGTTGTCAGAGAGTGAAATGTAAATTGAGTCATCACTGTTTGGGGGACGGTACAGAACACATATGAACAAAAGGTGGGAGCGGAGAGGAACCCGTAGCCAGAGGTACTCCTGGGGGTGAGGAGGAGAGAGGGCAGTGCAAGGAGAATGAGGAAGAGAGTTTTTGATAAAGATAGCCACCCCACCACCAGGACGAGGCTCAGGTCTATCATACCGGAAGAGGGAGTAACCGGAAAGAGATATTGAGGAATCAGAGACATCTTGAAGGAGGAAAGTCTCTGTTAAGCAGATCAAGTCTGGATTGTCAGAAGCAACCTGTATGGAGAGATCAGTCAGGTTTGAGCGAAGGCCCCGGATGTTTGAGGTCCATACCGTTAAAGAAGAGAGAGGGGGAGCATCGGGTACAGGACAGGGGAGGGGAGGAGTAGGGTAAGATGAAGGATGAGAGGGGGAGGTAGGGAGAGCAGTTGATAGTGTGTCAGAGATTACAGAAGAGTTCCAAAAAAGGGAAGGATGAGGAGGATGAAAGGTTTGGTGGTGAAGGGATGAGGCAGAGTGAGGGGTTGTTTGAGGGGGGGCATGGGACAGTAGAAGGTTGGGGGGGGTGGAGGCATGAGATAGAAGGGAGACGAGGTGGGGAGGAGGCAACTTTGAGAAGGGGGGAGGAGGGAGAATTTGAGAGGAATGGTATGGGGGGAGATTTGAATGGGAGGAGTTGGGGGGGAGTTTTGAAGGGGAGGAGTGAGGCGGGAGTTTAGGAGGGGAGGAGCAAGGGGGAAGTTTAAGAGGGGAGGGGCAAGGGGGGAGTCTAGTAGTGGAGGGGCAAGGGGGGAGTTTAGGAGTGTAGGGGCAAGGGGGGGGATTTGGAGGGGAGGGGCAAGGGAGGAGTTTATGAGGGGAAGGGCAAGGGGGGAGTTCAGGAGTGGAGGGGCAAGGGGGGGGATTTGGAGGGGAGGGGCAAGGGGGGAGTTCAGGAGTGGAGGGGCAAGGGGGGAGTTTAAGAGTGGAGGGGAAAGGGGGTAGTTTAGGAGTGTAGGTGCAAGGGGGGGGATTTGGAGGGGAGGGGCAAGAGGGGAGTTTAGAAAGTGGATGATTAATGAAAGACGAACATTGATAACAAATTGGGTTTGTTGTGATTTTCAAGTTAGCAATCCGATTCAGAACGATGGAGGAGGGATGGAATGAATGTGAATTTAGACCATGTAGTGAGGGAGACGTATAAGATATTGAATTTCTTTTTTTTGACGTGGAATGAGTTGGAGAGGAAATTGAGAAAAGCCTTTTAAATAGGAAGAAAAACAGCGTGTTGTAATATACCACTGAATAAACCACTGAAGGGGAAAGGGTAAACATATTTAAAATAATATTTAAACAGAACCGTGAACAATCTTATATGCACAAAATACCAACGGGGGGAGGGCCGAGAGGGACCACCACGAGAACAGGGCAAAAGGTGGATGGCAAGGAGATAATGGGGGCGGGGCGAAAAGCACCGCGATACACCTGGACAGAAAGTACAGGATAAGACAACGGCACACGTGGAGAAAGGAAAAATAAATGTTTTTTTTTTGTTTTTTTGGGGGGGGGGGTGGTGGGGTGGGGTGGGGTGTGGATTCAAAACGTTAGACAGAGAGTATTACGTTCGGTGTAGAAGGGAAAAACTGAGAGCCAAGCAAAACACGATGTAGGGGACTTTAGTTAACAAACACCGACAAGGGTACAAGGCCGCACACGAGGCGCAGAACAGGATTAATTAATTACGAGTTACAGGAAATTCAAACCAAAACTAACTATAAACAAACAATAAAGCATGGACGATAAAGTAACGAGTTGAAATTTGACAAACACACGAATGAAAAAATAACCACTTTGGATGCCCGGAGAGAAACCAAGCCTCCAGGTCGGAAGCTTCAACAACTAGGCCGCGTGGTCCGCGCGCGGCACGAGATACTCGACTATTTTTTACAGGTATGAAAGATTAACCCCGATAAAATTTCCGAGGGACACTTAAAAGGTACACACACGTAAGATAAACAGTTTAGACAAGAATACAAATGTGACAATGACTTAGCTTCGAGCGTGCGTGAAGATCGTGGAACAGCTTCGAAAATCCGTGACCGCCCCGATCAAGATCTCGCGAGATCTCCAAATTACACTTTAAAATTACCCTTTAGAATTACCCTTTAGAATTAAACATGGTGGGTTATAAAGGTTCTTCATTTTGATGGATGGACAGATGGAAGATGGAAGGACAAAGCCAAATATTGAAGCGGCTTCACCGCGGCTTCAATTGTGCTCTCCCCCCCACCCCCCTCCACACAGGCTGATTGACAGGCGTTGACCCACCCACCTCTCTTGTGCCTTCATTGTCAAACGTTTAGGTATGGAGCTTTGCCTATTTTATGGAATCATTTTAAGGTATGAAAATTTTGGGGAGTTATCGACCTTCCTTCTGTAAAATGCCATCGATTCATGTTTAAAATAAGTCCTCAGCACCAATTTTCAGTTAACCTGTCTGGAAAGAAGTAGAAGAATTACAAAAGGGCTGTTTTTGGTCTGTCAGTTTTGTAGCTCAGAGATGCTGCCCAAGAGTGCCATGAGTGTTGTTGGATGTGAAGTCCCAGATAAGCAACTGGTTTATCTGGGACTTCACATTTAGGTTTTTCAGTTTTCAGTTTGAATTGATGTCCAATGCGTTTCAGTTTGAAATCATGTCCAATCAATTGAATTTACAACAGGTGGACTCCAATCAAGGTGTAGAAACATCTCAAAGATGATTAAGAGAAATGGGAGGCACCTGAGCTAAATTTCAAGTGTCATAGCAAAGGGTATGAATACTTATGTAAATGTGATATTTCAGGTTTTTTTAAAAAATAAATTTGCAAAACTTTCAAAATCCTGTTTTCCCTTTGTCATTATGGGGTATTGAGTGTAGATTGATGAGGGAAAACATGAATTTAAACGATTTCAGTATAAGGCTGCAACATAACAAAATGTGAAAAAAGTGAGGGGGTCTGAATACTTTCTGAATGCACTGTATGTATGTATATATGTATATATCTATATGTATATATACACTACATGACCAAAAGTATGCGGACACCCCTTCAAATTAGTGGATTCGACTGTTTCAGCCACACCTGAGAGGACTGTACATATATATGTATGTTGCGCGCATGCACACGCACACACACACACACACACACACACACACACACACACACACACACACACACACACACACACACACACACACACACACACACACGATTGCAAAACCCGTCTCTGCGCAGGGGACGGGCTAATAACTGTTTTGTGCCGGTGGTACAGTGACCAAGTTATACAGACTTGGCATTTAATACGGAATATATATTTTTTTTCTTGACTTGGGTTTACTTTCTGAACTCAGTATATCAATCTGGTGAGTTTATTTTACCCTTCGGTGATGTCTTTGTTGAAAGAACCATGTCACTTATTGTCTTTCGCAGCAAGAAGTCAATAACAGGTTTATATCACAGGTGGCGTGACAAAATGTAAGGACAGGTACATTTGACGATTGGCTTCACAATCGGGTATACAAGGGTTGTTGCGTTCTGTATTAGTGGAAAACAACTGCTGCACGTCTACAAAAGTTATTGCCGCTTCCTCTGGAGATGGTCCGTCAACTCGACAATGCTGTTTGTCATGGAGTGGTGGCTTTACGAAATTCTGGCATGAAACAGCGTGCTATTGCTCGGCAGTATGGCATCACTCAAGGTCAGGTGTCACAGATCCTGAAACGAAATGCTCAGAGGGGTGTCCCTACTCCAATACCGAGGCCAGGACGTCCACGCAGAACCACAAGAAGAGATGATCGCCAGCTGCACCGGTTAGTCTGCAATGGCCGTACCAAGTCAGCTAATTGGCTTAGGGCTGAGTGGCAGCAACTGACAAATGTGCCTGTATCCAGAAGGCGAGTCAACCAACGACTGGTTCAAGCAGGCTATCGTGTCAGGCGTCCCCTGAGAAAGCCACGCCTGACCAGACAACACTGCCAGCGTCGATTGCAGTGGGCCAGAGAGCACCGTCAATGGCAGCCAGGACACTGGAATCACGTGACCTTCAGTGACGAGTCTAGATTTCTGGTCTATCGTCAAGATGGCCGCGTCCGAGTGCGCAGACAAGTGCATGAAGCCCACAACGAAGATTGTATAGTGCCAAGAGTTCAAGCTGGAGGTGGTGGGGTGACCGTTTGGGCTGCTTTTCATGCAGGGGGTAAAACTGACCTGGTTGTTCTGAATGGAAACCTGAACCAGTTCAAGTACAGGGTCATTCTGGAAGAAACATTGCTTCCATTTGCTCGTGCAGCCTTTCGAGGAAACTTTGTCTTCCAAGATGACAATGCACGGCCTCATCGTGCTCACATGATCCAACACTTTCTTGCTGACCGTGGTGTAGATCATATGGAGTGGCCTGCCATGTCCCCGGATATGAATCCGATAGAGAACTTGTGTTCAGAATTAACACGTCAAATCGACCACTTGGACCAGCAGCCGACCTCTGTGCGTGAATTGCAGCAGACTATTGTCACTGCATGGCAAGCGATTCCTGTCCAAACCTTGGCAAATCTTGTGAACAGCATGCCTCGACATGTACGTGCTCTCCTGAATACTCGTGGGGGTTCCATGAAGTACTGAACTGTAATTTTACTGTCCGTAATCCCAGTCATAATTTAGCTTTTGTTTTTGTTGAAAAAAAATTTGGCTAATGTGCAAAATACAGAGATACTTCTGGAAAACGTACAGAAGTTTAACACAGTACTGTCCGTGAATTGAGTTCGATATCAGTGTACATCACTTTCAAGGATCAATTTATTTGCTTCGAAATGTCAAATGTGGTTTTTGTTTCTTTTAAAGGTCACATTAACAAAATCTAGAATAATTTCAACATAATTCCAATGAACTTTTGGTTCTAAGTCATCTTGGATAGTAAGTTCACCCCCACAAAAAAAATATTCCATATTAAATGCCAAGTCTGTATATTACTACCCTGATCCCACAGCAGGTGGCACAAGACCCATGCAGCATTGCCATGCTCCTCCTGAAATGATGAAAAACAGCATACAGGTGTTGGATATCAAGAAGTCGGTATGCTTCATAGGTAGGTATAGCATTATATGCTCTACCTACCAGACGAAAATGTGATACATAGAAACTATAGATTTAATACAACACAAATCCTCAAAAAAAAAAAATCAACCAATATACAAATGTAAAATCTAAAAGGTCATTATGATGTCTGCATGAAACCAGCACATGAAAGCCCGCTTGGAGTTTGCAAAAAAGCACCTAAAGGACTCTCAGACTGTGAGAAACAAGATTCTGTGGGCTTTCATGTGTCTTTCACTGAGGAGAGGCTTCCGTATGGCCACTCTGCCATAAAGCCCAGGTCGGTGGAGTGTTGCAGTGATGGTTGTCCTTCTGGATGTTTCTCCCATCTCCACACAGGATCTCTGGAGCTCAGCCAGAGTGACCATCGGGTTCTTGGTCACCTCTCTTACCAAGGCCCTTCTCCCCTGATTGATCAGTTTGGCGGGCGGCCAGCTCTAGGAAGAGTCCTGGTTGTTCCAAACTTCTTCCATTTAAGAGGTATGGAGGCCACTGTGCTCTTGGGAACCTTCAATGCAGCAGAATTTTTTTGTAGGCTTCCCCAGATCTGTGCCTCGACACAATCCTGTCTCTGAGCTCTGCCGGCAGTTCCTTCGACCTCATGGCTTGGTTTTTGTTCTGATATGCAGTCAGCTGTGAGACCTTATATGGACAGGTGTGTGCCTTTCCAAATCATGTCCAATCAATTGAATTTACCACAGGTGGACTCCAATCAAGGTGTAGAAACATCTCAAAGATGATCAAGAGAAATGGGAGGCACCTGAGATAAATTTCAAGTGTCATAGCAAAGGGTCTGAATACTTATGTCAGTGATATTTCAGTTTTTTCTTTTTAATAAATCTGCAAAACTTTCTAAAAGCCTGTTTTCTCTTTGTCATTATGGGGTATTGAGTGTAGCTTGATGAGGGGAAAAAAAGAAGAATTTAAACGATTTCAGCATAAGGCTGCAACATAACAAAATGTGAAAAAAGTGAAGGGGTCTGAATACTTTCTGAATGCACTGTATATACAGACTTGGCATTTAATATGGAATATTTTTTTTGTGGGGGTGAACTTACTTTTCAAGATGTCTTAGAACCAAAAGTTCATTGGAATTATGTTGAAATTATTCCAGATTTTGTTAATGTGACCTTTGAAAGAAACAAAAACCACATTTGACATTTCAAAACAAATAAATTGATCCTTGAAAGTGATGTAAACTGAGATCGAACTCAATTCATGGACAGTACTGTGTTAAACTTCTGTACGTTTTCCAGAAGTATCTCTTTATTTTGCACATTAGCCAAAAAAATTTTTAACAAAAACAAAAGTTAAATTACGACTGGGATTACGGACAGTAAAATGACAGTTCAGTACTTCCTGTAGCACACACGAGCATTCAGGAGAGCATGTACACGTTGAGACATGCTGTTCACGAGATTTGCCAAGGTTTGGACAGGAATCGCTTGCCATGCAGTGACAATAGCCTGCTGCAATTCACGCACAAAGGTCGGCTGCTGGTCCAAGTGGTCGATTTGACACGTGAATTCTGCCCACAAGTTCTCTATCGGATTCATATCCGGGGACATGGCAGGCCACTCCATATGCTCTACACCACGGTCAGCAAGAAAGTGTTGGATCATGCGAGCACGATGAGGCCGTGCATTGTCATCCTGGAAGACAAAGTTTCCTCGAAAGGCTGCACGAGCAAATGGAAGCAATGTTTCTTCCAGAATGGCCCTGTACTTGAACTGGTTCAGGTTTCCATTCAGAACAACCAGGTCAGTTTTGCCCCCTGCATGAAAAGCAGCCCAAACGGTCACCCCACCACCTCCAGCTTGGACTCTTGGCACTATACAATCTTTGTTGTAGGCTTCATGCACTTGTCTGCGCACTCGGACGCGGCCGTCTTGACGTTAGCCCAGAAATCTAGACTCGTCACTGAAGATCACGTGATTCCAGTGTCCTGGCTGCCATTGACGGTGCTCTCTGGCCCACTGCAATCAACGCTGGCGGTGTTGTCTGGTCAGGCGTGGCTTTCTCAGGGGACGCCTGGCAGGATAGCCTGCTTGAACCAGTCGTTGGTTGACTAGGCTTCTGGATACAGGCACATTTGCCAGTTGCTGCCACTCAGCCCTAAGCCGATTAGCTGACTTGGTACGGCCATTGCGGACTAACCGGTGCAGCTGGCGATCATCCCTCCTTGTGGTTCTGCGGGGACTTCCTGGCCTCGGTATTGGAGTAGGGACACCCCTCTGAGCATTTCGTTTCAGGATCTTTGACACCTGACCTTGAGTGATGCCATACTGCCGAGCAATAGCACGCTGTTTCATGCCGTAATTTCGTAAAGCCACCACTCCATGACAAACAGCATTGTCGAGTTGACGGACCATCTCCAGAGGAAGCGGCAATAACTTTTGGAGACGTGCAGCAGTTGTTTTCCACTAATACAGAATGCAACAACCCTTGTATACCTGACTGTGAAACCAATCATCAAGTGCACCTGTCCGTACATTTTGCCATGCCACCTGTGATATAATCCTGTTGTTGACTTCTTGCTGCGACAGACAATCAGTGACATGGTTCTTTTAACAAATAAATCACCAAAGTGTAAAAGAAACTCACCAGATTGATATACTGAGTGAAGAAAGTAAACCCAGGTCAAGAAAAAAAAAAATTCCATATAAAATGCGAAGTCTATATACAGGGGGCTGCAAAAGTAGGTATACAGTAATGAAAAACAAAACGTGCGCACAAAACTTATTTTATTGATTATACAAGCATATCAATAATAACATCTCAATAATAAACATATCAATGAATTAAATGAATTACTAAATGAATTAAATTAAATTAAATGAATCCTAGCACCACTATTATAATACTGGTATAATCCTTACTGTATACCTACTTTTGCAGCCCCCTGTATGTATGTATGTATGTATATATATATATATATATATATATATATATATATATATATATATATATATATATATATATATATATATATATATATGTGTGTGTGTGTACAGTCGTGGCCAAAAATATTGGCACCCTTGCACTTTTTTCAAATAACTCACAATTTTCTCAAAAAATAAGTTGAAATTGACAAAAGTATTTGGTCTACACAATTCCTTATTTCACTGTTAATATTACAGAATCTTTGTTTTTGATTCAGAACATAATATACTAGCGGGGTCACCGGTGGGAATCCCACGGGCATGGATGTGTGTGACATTCGGACATCTTGATTTATATGCTGCACATTAAATTTTACAAAATGGTTACTGGCAATTCATCAGATCCAGAAATGGTGTGATGAACACAATTTATTTATTTCACATAATATGTGACCCCTCACTCCTCTCCACCTGACACTCTCCTGTCTCCACCTGACACTCTCCTCTCTCCACCTCGCACTCCTCTCCTCTCCAATCTCTCACATTCCTCTCCTTTCCAATCCCTCACCTCTCCAATCCCTCACACTCCTCTCCTCTCCAATCCCTCACACGCCTCTCCAATCGCGCCTCACACTCCTCTCCAATCGTGCCTCACACTCCCCTCCAATCACTCCTCTCCAATCGTGCCTCACACTCCTCTCCAATCGCGCCTCACACTCCTCTCCAATCGCGCCTCACACTCCTCTCCAATCGCGCCTCACACTCCTCTCCAATCGTGCCTCACACACCTCTCCAATCGTGCCTCACACTCCTCTCCAATCGCGCCTCACACTCCCCTCAAATCACTCCTCACTCTCCTCTCCAATCGCTCCTCACTCGCCTCTCCAATCGCTCCTCACTCGCCTCTCCAATCGCGCCTCACTCACCTCTCCAATCGGCTTTCCCCGTCTCGTTTCTCTCGTTTTTCTCCCGTCTCGTTCTTTTTCTTGCTCGAAATCGGCCCGTCTCGCCCGTCGGAATCGGAAATCGGCCCGTCTTGCTTTCGTGCTTGCGCGTAAATAAATTGTGTTCATTCCACCATTTCTGGATCTGATGACTTGCCAGTAACCATTTTGTAAAAATGAATGTGCAGCATCTAACTCAATATGTCGAAATGTCACACACGTCCATGCCCGTGGGATTCCCACGGGTGACCCCGCAAGTTTGCATTGACGTTCGTCGATGGACTCGTTCGCCCGTCTCATTCGTTTTCTTGCTACATCCTGTTCAAGTCTGCGTTCTTCATCGATCGTCTCATTCATTTTGGAAATAGAAGTTTCCACGCAGCGCATGAATTGTCACGATCCTCAAGAGGAATTTGTCTCGTAATCATCAAATGATAAATGGCAAGTAAATTATATTGTGGAAAATTAAAGATTTCAAATAAACCTATTTAAAGTGTATGCGCACATAACTAATTTTAAAAAACGAAGAAATATCTCTCGGTAATTTCCTGAAACATATTTTACTTCCGGCTAATAATGTTGAATGAAATAAAAACGAGGAAATATATGTCGGCATCATTGTTGACGTTTTTGTGACGACTGTCATCAAACGAAAAAGTAATATATCTTAACGGAAAAGCAAAAGCGAATTTTTTATATATATCGACACGTTGCCGTCGGTGTCATGTTGGGCGGTGTATGATACACCATGACGCGATTTTAAAAAATATATCTCTGCATTTTCCCGCGTGTGTGGAATGTTCTCAATTATTGCTGACACCGAGTCCAAAACCATCGATAAAAATGAAATCATATGGTGAGTTAGATTGGAGATAAAGGCGTGAGAGAGACTCAATGGCCTTGAAGTTACAGGCCTTTGAGAATTCATTTCGTTCGAAAAACGGCAACTTTCATTGGATTTTCTTCCCGTTTTTTTTCAACCGAGTCTAAAACTATGTTAGCGACTGTGAAAAATGAAATGATATATCGAATTTGATTTGCAATAAAACTGGGAGAGAGAGCAAGACACCACGGGCCTACAAAACAGGCCTCAAAGCTATGCGAGTTAATAAAATGGTGGATATTTGTTTATAATTATATGAAGCCACTCCCAGAATGGGTGGAGCTATGGGTGGAGCTACTCTGCAAACCGAGTAAGCCACACCCCAGACAGACGCCCAACAGACAGACAGACAGACAGAATCATCTACAGCTATTATAATATAGATCCTTTTAAATCAGAAAATAAAAAGAAATGGAATTGCCAAAATTATTGACACCCTGGACTTAATATTTAGCAGCACAGCCTTCGGATAAAATAACTGCAGTCAAGCGCTTCCTATAGCCATGAATGAGCTTCCTGCACCTCTCTACTGGCAGTTTGTCCCACTCTTTTTGTGCAAACTGCTCCAGTTCTCCCAGATTTGAAGGGTGCCCTCTCCCAACTGCTGTTTTCAGATCTCCCCACAGGTGTTCAATGGGATTTAGCTCTGGACTCATTGCTGGCCACTTCAAACAGTCCAGCGTTTTGTCTGAACCATTCCTGGGTAATTTTTGAAGTGTGTTTGGGGTCATTGTCCTGCTGCAAGACCCATGACCTTCGACGGAGACAAAGCTTTCTGACACTGGGTTGAACATTGCGCTCCAAAATGCCTTGGTAATCTCCTGATTTCATGATGCCATGCACACATTCAAGGCACCCATTGCCAGAGGCAGCACAGCAATCCCAAAACATCACTGAACCTCCTCCATGTTTGACTGTAGGGAAGGTGTTCTTTTCTTTGAAGGCTTCATTTTGTTTTCTGTAAACATAGAGATGATATGCTTTACTTAAAAGCTCCAATTTGGTCTCATCTGTCCACAGGACGTTCTCCGAGAAGGATTTTGGCTTGTTCAGGTGTGTTTTGACAAACTCCAGTCCCTCTTTCTCAGCAATGGGGTCCTCCTGGGTCTCCTACCATAAAACCGTTTAATACTGAATTGGTCAAATTCCTGCTTTAAAAAAAATGAACATGTACTGTCATCGCAAAGGGATGCAGGATGGACAGGGAACAAACATTCAAATAAAGATGTACGGATGGTTTCATTTCACGTGATAAATTATAGTGATCATCACTACCTTGTTTACATACCTTAGGGATACCATGCCTACATCATTTTATATTTTTGAAATGTCTTTATTACTTGTGCATGAATGAATGAACTAATTTCAAAGCGGGTCAACCATTTCCTCGCGATCATGGACTTATGTCCATCCCCATGGCCATTCATTCGCAAATTGATTAAAGGCTGAAAAAACTTCAATTCATGATTTTGGTATGACTCTCTTAATCTTATTTTAATCCTTTTACTCTGATGTCTCATACTTTGTGGTGTCATCGAACATCCCCATCCTTTCCCCTCTCCCTTGGTCTTCCACATATTGAACAAGGTCTGAGATGGGAGACGTTAAAATGGGCTCCATCCGTCCGTCCAATTGACCGATCATCTGTCAAAGTACGTTTGCGTACTCGATATTTCAAAAACCATTGAACATTTAGCTTTCATATTGCAGTCTATATACAGTATATTTCTCATATCATTATCTCAACCTGATCTGGTCACGGCTGTGATTGGCTGAATTTGTTGCCATCTCAGTAACTTGGTTTGTGCAATTTCAAAAACCGTTCAAGATCTAGCTTTCATATTACACAGATCTATTCCTCATATCACCCAAAAGGCAGGGGACCTATATTATCAGCTCCTTGTCATTTTTATGCCTCCACCGATGAAGTTGCTGGAGGCATTATGTTTCCAGGTTGTCCGTCCGGCTGTCCGGCCTTCCATCCGCCTGTACCATCCGACGGTCTGTCCATCCGTGATAGGTTTTCGTTGCCGCAATAACTGGAGAACAGCTGAAGAGATCTTCGTCAAACTTGTGCAGATATGTATAATGAGGTAAACATGAACTGATTAGATTTTGGGGTCATGAGGTCAAAGGTCAGAGGTCATGTTAGGAAAAAAATACTTTTACCACAACAACTTGTGAACCAGTAATGGGATTCTGACCAAAGTTGGTATAAGTATGCATTCGGATGCAAAGATGAACTGATTAGATTTTGAGGTCAAGAGGTCAAAGGTCAAATGTCAGATACCCGTTTGGTAACAATTCTGTTACCAAGCTAACTTGTGAAACAGTCATGGGATTTTCCCTAACTTGGTATAATTATATATTACGATGCTAAGATAAACCGATTAGATTTTGGGGTCAAGAGGTTAAAGATCAGAGGTCATTCAGTTTACCACCTTAAGAACGGTTGAAGGGATCCAAGTCAAACTTGGGACAGGTATGTATAATGATGAAAAGATGAACTGATTCGATTTTGGGACCAATAGGTCATAGTTATGTGAAGTAAAATTTTATATTTATATGCCAACTTTTAAACAAGTGGTGGCATTTTTAACAAATTTGGTATAAGTATATATGATACAAAAATGAACTGATTGGATTATGGCACCAAAAGGTCAAAGGTCAGAGGTCATGTCAGGTAAAAATGTGACAACTTGAGAACAGCTAAAGGGATTTAAATCAATCTTGGTACAGGTATGTATAATGATGTAAACATGAACTGATTACATGTTGGGGTCAATAGGTCAAAGGTCAGAGGTCATATCAATTAAAATTAGCATCTTTATTTTTGGCTGGTCTTGTTCCAACATCATTAGCATCTTTATTTCATTATTACCAAACCCTGTCTCTTCTTTCTTATATTGCCTGCCAGCTAACTTCTGATCCCTCAGCTCTATCTGAGCTCTGTCCCCCAAATATTCCTGCAGGTCGCACAAGATCTGCCTGCAACCCTCTTATGGTTAAACTGCCAAAATCAAGACTCTCTGCTCACCTTCACTCCTTCATTCCTCTTGTCTCCCGCCTCTGGAACAAACTCCCTCACTCTCTTCAATCCCACTCCTCCCTCCAGGTCTTTAAAACAGCTGTTCACCACCATCTCTTATCTTCCCCCATCCAAAACCTTGATATTTTCTACCCCCGCTAATTTCACCCTAGATCCACTTTTTTGAAATACCAACTTCTTTCCTGGAAGTCCTTGCAGTGTCCTTGTGTTTTATACTTCTCCCACCCCTCCCACCCCTCCCCTTCCCACGCCTTCTCCCCCCAAGCCTTCTCCCTCACACAGATCTCCCGATGTCCCTGCTCTCAAATGTTGTGTTTGTGCTTCCCCTTCTCTCCCCATCTTGTCTACCGCTCCCCTTATTATATGTTTTGTGTATCTGTTTGATTTTTTGTGTGAGAAATGTTAGCTCTTTCACGAGCCTCGATCTTGTATACAAAAAAAAAAGAAAAAGGAAAAAATATATTTTAAAAAGCTCATTTATATGCTCTGTGTTGTGGATATATTATGTTGAAAGCCCCGTGTTGTGGATATACAAATTACATCTCTCGCTGAATTTAGCAGTTTCTGCTTAAGCAATCCTTCATGTAAAAAAAACAAAAAAAAAAAAACTTATCCAGTACTCCTTGTTTAAAAGTAAAATCTCAAATAAAACACAAAAACATGCACTCTGGATATAGATGGTAAAGTTCCAAATGGAACATGAAGCTTAACGTCACTCTTTTATGATCATGAGCATCATTGACAGACCCAGGGGATGGGGCAGGGCGAAGTTTTAATTACATTGAACTCTATCAAGAAGTGGATTCAAGAAACAAACAGCTCAAAGCAGAGCACATGACCAGCAAAGGTGTCCTGCTGCTTTACGTTCTGAAAACAGACTTTGCACATTTGCATTCCTGTAATGACAAGTATTAACTGTTTAATGTTACATCTTACCAGGAAAAGACCCACATCAACATGACATCCTCAACAATTGTGCAAAGGTTTCACTCTTGCAACAGCTTCAAGTGTCTTGTCTTTGAATCACCACATTCTCTGGGCCTGATGTAAACAAACGCAGGATGTTAAACATCCGTTGGCTACAGCGAATAATTAATTTTATTACTTCGCACGATTCTGTCTTTTTGTGGGAATTTACGAATAGATAACAATTTGAAATTATTTTCACTAGCAACTGCACCCGGCCAACTGTCCAATATGGGCGTGGCTTCAATTGGGAGGCCGAAATGAAAAGGCAAAATATCAGAAATTGAAGGCTTTTTTATTTTAAACGATTTATATAAACATCTGTTCAATCATATCACACGCAAATCATCAAAATCTAAACAGTATTTGTAGAATTTCAATAAAAGCCACATCACTGTTCATATCGGTAAATATGATTCCATCGTGTTTGGAAAAACTGGAAAATTGGAAAATAAAATTGGAAAAACAATATAACCTATTATACTCCAGGGGTTCCCAGGATTACCCACCCAAAATTTAGTTGCGATCGGTTCAGCCGTTTTTGCGGTACCTGGGAACGGACAGACGGACAGACATTTGGTGAATATATAGTAAGATTTACATTTCAGAGCCACATTTTGGCACATGAAAATTATGCATTTAAACGACCAACAAGAAAGCATCCAAAATTTTAGAAAGAAAAAAAAAATTGAAAACATCCAACTGGAAAGCATACAAAGCATATATGCTTTCAACTCGTTACAACCGCCATCGAAGGTGGACGGATGTTTTCACTTGGTTATGCTTTCACTGTCCGTTTGTTACTTGGCCAAAAAAATAATGTTTCATAAGTATGTTGATCACTCGTGTGTGTGTGTGTGTGTGTGTGTGTGTGTGTGTGTGTGTGTGTGTGTGTGTGTGTGTGTGTGTGTGTGTGTGTGTGGAAACTAGTCAATTGCTTACGGGTTGACGTTCTTGCTTTAGGTGGAGAAACTATGTTTGAGGTTTACAATTTAAATAAAGTTGAATATGGGATGTTGTAAAATTAACATCATTTACAACAATCCTTTAAATTATTTAAGTTTAGGAACAACCGATACTGTACAATTAATTAAGTGTGTGTGTGTGTGTGTGTGTGTGTGTGTGTGTGTGTGTGTGTGTGTGTGTGTGTGTGTGAATGAAAGAGAGGGATAGAATTGTAAGGAACAGAAATGAAAAAACGAGATGTGTGTGTTTGTGTGCGTGTTCCTGTTTGTCCGCTCACTTATACTTGCCTACAGGTCACAATTTTAAACATCTTCACAAAACTTCACCAAATGGTAGAGTTTATGGTCCGACAGAATCCTGTTTATTTTTGTGGTCAAAAGGTGAAAAGGTAAACATAGGCCAAAGGTCAGCCACTTTTTTCTAATTAATAAAATCCTCAATTTTCATCCGATTGACTTGAAATTTGTATAAGATTTACACATCAGCGAAATGAATTCAACCACCAACTATTTTTGAGATAAATATAGGCCAAAAGGTCAACAACCTTTTAAATTTCTAAAATCCACAATTTTCATCACACACACACACACACACACACACACACACACACACACACACACACACACACACAGAGAAACACACACACAGAGAAACACACACACACACACACACAGAAACACACACACACAGAGAAACACACACACACACACACACACAGACAAACACACACAGAGAAACACACACACACACACACAGAGAAACACACACACAGAGAAACACACACACAGAGAAACACACACACACAGAGAAACACACACACACAGAGAAACACACACACACAGAGAAACACACACACACAGAGAAACACACACACACAGAGAAAAACACACACACAGAGAAAAACACACACACAGAGAAACACACACAGAGAGAAACACACACACAGAGAAACACACACACAGAGAAACACACACACACACACAGAGAAACACACACACAGAGAGAAACACACACAAACACACACACACACACAGAGAAACACACACACAGAGAAACACACACACAGAAAGAAACGCACACACACAGAGAGAAACACACACACACACACAGAGAAACACACACACACACAGAGAAACACACACACACAGAGAGAAACACACACACACAGAGAGAAACACACACACACAGAGAGAAACACACACACACAGAGAGAAACACACACACACAGAGAGAAACGCACACACACAGAGAGAAACACACACACACAGAGAGAAACACACACACACAGAGAGAAACACACACACACAGAGAGAAACACACACACACACACAGAGAGAAACACACACACACAGAGAGAAACACACACACACACACAGAGAAACACACACACACACACACACACAGAGAGAAACACACACACACACACAGAGAAACACACACACACACAGAGAGAAACAAACACACAGAGAAACACACACACACACAGAGAAACACACACACACACACAGAGAAACACACACACACAGAGAAACACACACACACACACACAGAGAAACACATGCACATAGACACACGCACATAGAAACACACGCACATAGAAACACACGCACATAGAAACACACGCACATATAAACACACACACATAGAAACACACATAAACATCATATCTGAATGGGAAGAACATTTCTGAGATTTTACAAGATGGTGTAGGAATATGCTTATATGGTCTGTAAGACAGACATGGACATAAAGAAAGATGTTGGATCAGACAAAAGTATTTGGACATATTCAGAGTGAATGTTGACGATGTCACAGCTGGGAAGTGAAATATAAAATTTGCGCAAACAGTGTGGAGAAAGCCACCAACTTTGAGACATGGGAGGGTTCCACCTTCTGAAACACACATATGGAGGTAACTGACAGCGCGCACACACACACACACCTTCAGTATTAGTATTATATGACGTCATACCTGAATGGGAAGAACATTTCTGAGATTTTCCAAGATGGTAATGGTATATCCTTGTAACTTCTGTGTGAAAGGTACAGACACACAAATTTGTTGGATCAGCCAAAATAGATTGGATAAATTCACAGAGAACGTTGATGACATCATAGCGGGGAAGTTAAATACAGTTGAACCTCAACATTCACAGCTTCCGTGTATTTTCGGGTCATAACATGTGACCTGCATCCACATTCACGCTTCGCGTATTCGCAGATTATATATATATTGTTATGAATTTGGGTAGTGATATGTAGAGCAGAATAGAGCTGAATAGGTAACATGATTCGAGATGTCGCAGTAAGGACAACTACCTTTAATAAGTTCTTCATGTGTAGGCGTTTTGTCGGGTAAGATGTATAATTGTGAATCTACCAGGAGATTCGTGTGTTAAGTAGTGTAGGGATTAATGAGTAGGCCCTTGTATGTCTCACCTGGTTAGCCAAACCTCTGTCCATGTTGGCACTGCAGACCACTTAGACACTTAGTTAGGATCCCTTAGTACAACACTAATAACGCCCTCCCCCCTGACATGACCAAGGAAGAAATCAGGCCAGGACACCGCCGATAATGGCCGCCACCATTTACACCTCCGAGAGGCCTATCCACCTCGCATAGCACGTGCTATGACCACGGAGTAGGGGACGGGAGTGAGAGTGATGCAGTGGGCATGACCTGAGCGAGCCGGCGAGTGGGTGGAGGAGACGGATTGGTTGGCAGCGCGCCGGGGATATTAACGGGGGCCGGACGCCATTTTAGGCAGTTGAGAAGAGAGGAGAGTTGCGCTGAGCATGTTGAGCGGCAGTCGAGTTGAGAGTCGAGCAGAGAGGAGTTCGTGCGCAGAGTTGAGTTTGTGCGCAGAGTTGAGTTTGTGCCCAGAGTTGAGTTTGTGCGCAGAGTTGAGTTTGTGCGCAGAGTTGAGTTTGTGCGCAGAGTTGAGTTTGTGCGCAGAGTTGAGTTTGTGCGCAGAGTTGAGTTTGTGCGCAGAGTTGAGTTTGTGCGCAGAGTTGAGTTCGTGCGCAGAGTTGAGTTCGTGCGCAGAGTTGAGTTCGTGCGCAGAGTTGAGTTCGTGCGCAGAGTTGAGTTCGTGCGCAGAGTTGAGTTCGTGCGCAGAGTTGAGTTCGTGCGCAGAGTTGAGTTCGTGCGCAGAGTTGAGTTCGTGCGCAGAGTTGAGTTCGTGCGCAGAGTTGAGTTCGTGCGCAGAGTTGAGTTCGTGCGCAGAGTTGAGTTCGTGCGCAGAGTTGAGTTCGTGCGCAGAGTTGAGTTCGTGCGCAGAGTTGAGTTCGTGCGCAGAGTTGAGTTCGTGCGCAGAGTTGAGTTCGTGCGCAGAGTTGAGTTCGTGCGCAGAGTTGAGTTCGTGCGCAGAGTTGAGTTCGTGCGCAGAGTTGAGTTCGTGCGCAGAGTTGAGTTCGTGCGCAGAGTTGAGTTCGTGCGCAGAGTTGAGTTCGTGCGCAGAGTTGAGTTCGTGCGCAGAGTTGAGTTCGTGCGCAGAGTTGAGTTCGTGCGCAGAGTTGAGTTCGTGCGCAGAGTTGAGTTCGTGCGCAGAGTTGAGTTCGTGCGCAGAGTTGAGTTCGTGCGCAGAGTTGAGTTCGTGCGCAGAGTTGAGTTCGCGCGCAGAGTTGAGTTCGCGCGCAGAGTTGAGTTCGCGCGCAGAGTTGAGTTCGCGCGCAGAGTTGAGTTCGCGCGCAGAGTTGAGTTCGCGCGCAGAGTTGAGTTCGTGCGCAGAGTTGAGTTCGTGCGCAGAGTTGAGTTCGTGCGCAGAGTTGAGTTCGTGCGCAGAGTTGAGTTCGTGCGCAGAGTTGAGTTCGTGCGCTGAGAGGAGTTCGTGCGCTGAGAGGAGTTCGTGCGCTGAGAGGAGTTCGTGCGCTGAGAGGAGTTCGTGCGCTGAGAGGAGTTCGTGCGCTGAGAGGAGTTCGTGCGCTGAGAGGAGTTCGTGCGCAGAGTTCAGTTGAGCGCAGAGAGCCCAAGTGGAGTTGGCAGTTCGCAGTGCGCAGTTCGCAGTTCGTGAGTTGAGCCCGATCAGTTGCCGAACGCCATTGCGCAGTTCAGTAGTTGATCCCAAGCAGTTGGATTCCTGGCAGCGCCGTTCCGAGACCCCGACTCAAGTTGGGCTGAGGTGCAGCCCGAGTGGAGCTCGCTGTCCTGCTGTGGGCCCTCGTGGTGCTTTGGAGCTTGGTGCAAGGAACTCGTGTGCAGTGGCGAAGGTGTTGGCTCGGGCCTAGCGGGTGTGCGAGGCGGACGGAGGATTCCTCCAGGCCGGGAATTGAAGACGACAAGACAGCTAAGACCGAGCTCCTCATACCCAATTACATAACGGACGTTTTTATTTTCGTATTAATCTCCCTCGTCTCGTGTTTGAAATCTGTTGTGTGTGGGATCCCAATTTAGCTACCTTATTTTATTATCGTGCTTTCTCCTGTCCTTGCTTTTCACAATAAACCCTTGTATTCTTTTTATACATACCTGAACGCAGTTTTCCTGGTTGATTTTAATATTTAAGGCTGCAGGGCTCTCGTCGTTCCCCTCCATCCTGCGCGCTTGGGTGTTTTTGGTTTTGGAATCCGCCATTGAGTTTTCACCTCGGAAGTTAAAGCCTTCGTGACCGGCATCCGCAACTCTGGTGTTAATCGGAGTTGCGCGCCAACATAATACATATATTTATGTAAATATATAGATATATACATATACAGTCACGTGAAAAAGTAACTCACCCCATGTAAAGTTTTGACCTTTTCACCATATTTCAACATACAGCTATTTGATCTTCATTACAACAATATTGATAGATAAATGTGATATAATATAACAAATATCATGAAACGTTTACATTTTGTAGTCCATTGTATAATTTAAATAAGCATAAATGCAAATTTCGCATTTGGAAAATGTAAGTACACCCTTGGCTCTAATAGGTGGTAATGCCCCCTTTGGCAGAAACAACCTCAAGTAGGCGTTTCTTATAACTGTCTACCAGTCTCTGACATCGACTGGGAGAAATTTTTGCCTACTCCATGCAGAATTCTTTCAGCTGTGCGATGTTTGAGGGGTTTCTTGCATGCACAGCTCATTTCAAATCCCCCCACAACATCTCGATGGGATTTAGATCCGGGCTTTGACTTGGCCATTCTAGAACCCTCTATTTCTTTCTTTTCAGCCATTCCTTGGTGGATTTACTGGTATGTTTAGGGTCATTGTCATGTTGCAAGGTCCACCTTCGGTTGAGCTTCAACTTTCCGACAGATGGCCTCACATTATCCTCAAGCACCCTCTGGGACAATGAATAATTCATAGTGGATTATACGATGGTGAGCTGCCCAGGCCCTGATGCAGCAAAGCTGCCCCAAACCATAATATTTCCACCACCATGCTTTACAGTTGGTATCAGGTTCTTGTGGTCAAATGCTGTCTTTGGTTTTCACCAACATGTCTTGTGGTACTGTGGCCAAATAGCTCTACCTTTGACTCATCTGTCCAGAGCACATTGTTCCAGAAGTGCTGGTCTTTGCCTAGGTGTTCATTGGCAAACTTTAGTCTTGCCCTGTTATTCTTTCTGGACAGCAAAGGTTTCCTCCTGGTACACCTCCCATGTAGATCAAATTTGTGCAGCCTCTTTCTAATGGTAGACTCGTGCACTTTGACATCAACAGTGGCAAGAGCTACCTGTAGGTCCCGTGATGACATTCTGGGGTTCTTAGAGACTTCTTTCAGCATCTTGCGGTCTGCTCTCGGGCTGAACTTGCTGGGGCGGCCTGACCTGAACAAGTTGGCAGTTGTTTGGAATCTTCTCCACTTGTAGATGATCTTCCGGACAGTCGAATGATTGGTTTCAAATTGTTTGGAGATCTTTTTAAATCCCTTCCCAGACTCGTAGGCATCTATAACCTTTTTTCTGAAGGCCTGAGAGAGCTCTTTTGATCTAGGCATGGTGACACCGCACACTTCAACAACAAAGAGCAAACCAAACTAAATGTCTGAGGTTTAAATAAGACAGGTTCCTCCAAGATCCTCTCCAACGATGTTCTCATCATTTGCACCTGAGCTGGTGCACCTGATTCTAATTTTAGGTATTTGAAGTAGTGATAAATGTAGGGGTGTACTTACTTTTTCTACATGCTAAATTTGCATTTATGTTTATTTAAATTATACAATGGACTACAAAATGTAAATGTTTCATGATATTTGTTATATTATATCACCTTTATCTATCAATATTGTTGAAATGAAGATCAAATAGCTGTATGTTGAAATATGTTGAAAAAGTCAAAACTTTACATGGGGTGTACTTACTTTTTCACGTGACTGTATATTTATAGTTACATTTGTGGGGGGTAGACAATGAAATACTTTAGTCCGGGTAGAAGTGTATAGATTACCATGCTCCGAATGTTGCGATGAAGAAGAACCCAAATGTACCATAAGTAGGGAATCCATTAGACCGGATGCCACGTAAGTGGATAATTGCCCCCATGACGAGGGGTGGGGTTATGTTAATTAGTTAGGGATTAATGGTAAATTCCCTGTATGTAAAGTGCCTCTGTAAGCTTTTCCTGTGTTCCTTATGACACTGCAGCACACACACATAGCCAAGCCAAGCAATCGTGCATCGTGCATTAAAACAGTAAATAAAAACCAACCAGAACAAGACATTGAACAATAATGCTGGCGCCGCCAACTGCCACATCGCAAAATCCACATCGCAGGTCTGCCACATCGCAGGTCCGTGAGGCCATGCTGCGAAGAACAGTGTTTGGTCCGGTATTGTCGAGCGATGAGATGGGACTCGTTGATAGGAGTAGGCACGGACGTCGTGGGATGACGTCGGAGCCTTGAGAATAAAATACTTGAGTCCCGACATTTTGGTCTCTTGCGCGAGGGACATTGAAAAGGAACAGTCGCATATTACCCTCTTGCGTTGGGACATTGGTCACGAGCAGTCACATATACCTCTTGGCTTTGGGGTTCGGTGAAGAACAGTCAGATTCATTACCTCTCTTGGGTCCTGGCTTTGGTGGCAAGCAGACGTGGACATTTTCTCTCTTGCGCCAGGGACAATGCAAGCGAACGGTCACATGTACAGTGCTCTATTGCATTGGGTCCTCGTGTGCGGTTGGAGTTTGGACTCGCTTTTATCGGTGACATTCACACAACACACCCTCTCGCTTCCTGGTGTTCATGAAAGGCGGACGCAGTCGCACATTTTGGCTTCGTGGTCCCTGGCTTTCATCGGTTCGAGCGACCGCATTGTCCTTTCCTTGGCCCGTTGGTGCAGCTGTGTGTCGTCTGAGTGCTGTGTGAAGTAGACGGCGAGGACGAGTGTGGCTGGAGTGAAGGAACGGTGTGCTAAGGCCTGATTACCGCGCATGGACTTCGCGCCAGGGAGAGTCCGTTTCCCGCGCACAGACCTCCTGGACACGGTCCATGCGAGGGACTGAGCGCCTCAGAGTGTAAAGCTCATTCGTCTATCCGTCCCAAGGGGTGTTCACCCCGGGAACGCGACAATATATATATATATATATATATATATATATATATATATATATATATATACATATATATATACATATATATATATATATATATATATATATATATATATATATATATATATATATATATATATATATATATATATATATATATATATATATACTCAAAGGCAAAAGTTATTGTGACACACAAACAACAAACAGAATCAGTGTTAAACTTTTACTGCCGCGAATGAAATGTTATTACATGGAAAGACAAATGTTTCAAGGTATGGTAACGA